>NW_004444027.1:2264803-2327697 GCF_000243295.1 Trichechus manatus latirostris
TTAAATGACACATTGCATTGGACAAATCTGCTGCAAAAGACTTCTTATAAAGTGTTAAAAAGCAAAGATGTCATTCTAAGTACTGAGGTGCACCTGACCCAAGCCATGGTATTTTCAGTCGCCTCATAGGCATGTGAAAGCTGCACAGTAAGGAAGACCGAAGAAGAATTGATGCCTTTGAATTATAGTGTTGGCAAAAAATATTGACTATACTATGGACTACCAAAAGAACGATCAATTCTGTCTTGGACAAAGTACAGCCAGAAAAGAATGTTCATTAGAAGCAAGGATATAAGACTTCATCTCATGTGTTTCGGACATGGTAACAGAAGGGACTAGTCCCTGGAGAAGGACATCATGGTTGGTAAGGTAGAGAGAGGGTCAGTGAATAAGAGGAAGACCCTCAAGAAGATGGATTGACACAGTGACTGCAACAATGGGCTCAAGCAGAACAGTGATTGTGAGTATGATGCCGGACAGGGCAGTGTTTCATTCTGTTGTACATAGGGTCGCTGTGAGTCTGAACCGACTGGACAGCACCTAACAGCAATAACGAGATCAGATCAAGAAATGGATGATGACTGCATCATTACATAACTGCCAGATTACATCATAATTGCCAAACCACTGAGAATTATGGCTCAGCCAAGTTGGTGTATAACCTCAATCATCCCTGGCAGCGTTACTCTCACCTTTCACCTCGCCGTTTGTTACTGTCAGGCATATGTTGTTAATGTGCAAAATAGATAGTAGATTTTTTTCTGTTAAATGCAAAATGTTGGATAACGAGATAGTCCATAAGTGAGGAGTAGTAGGTGTATGGTTTTAGTCTTCTCTTCTTCAGGACAGCAGAATCCCTGTGTGTAAGATAGTTGTTTTATCTTACCCAGAGTGTGTTGTTTTTTAGGTGCAAGTTTCTCTTAGTTCCAGCATTCTTGTACTAGCAATAAATGTCAGTGTCTACCCTGTAATATTTTAGACCTATGCCTGTCCAGTATGATAGACATTTGCCACATATGGCTATTTAAATTATGATTAACTAAAAAATACTTTCTAGGAATACATGTATTGTTATTTTTGAAAAATAACAGCGCCTAGCTGACCTTGTTTGGATATAGCACAATATAGGACTACAATTTTTAAAGCTCTGTTTCCTTTTTTGTGTGTTATGCCACATATAGAAAACAGTAATTTTGAGGGCACAGTGGGATAACAGGAGGTTGCTCACAACTGGTAGTTACAGATTTGTGGGTACTGCAGTATCCAGGCAAACCTATACCCATTCTTGGCACTCCACTATGTAGTGACACATAGGGTAGAAAGCTGAGATTCATAGTGTTTTCCGTAATTCATTCTCATTTTCTTCGTCTGTAAGCAAAATTTGGATTCATTCTCCCTTTTTACTCGACATTTTCATTTGTCATTTTCCCAGTGAGACGTTGTTAGATCTCGGCATTTCACAACTTAGAAAAACTTTAAACTATCATCCATAAGTGAGGAAGTTTAGTAGGTGTTTATGTATACACAGTTCTCAGACGTGTACAGATGGTTTAGTATCCAGAAATCATGGTGTTTCTTTTCTTTTTTTAGGATGAGAAGGAGGAAGGAGCACCATGAAATAGTGCTATATTTAAACTATTACACAAATCAGGAAAAAATTTTCCTTCTGAAGTATGGCTGTATTAAATATATGCAGAATAAAAATCACAGTAATGAGGCTGCAAGTCTGCCCATCTCTGCTTCCTCAAATAAAATACCTCTAGGCGCTTCAACTAAGTATAATTTCCTGTTTCTAAAGTTTTCTCTTTTTTTTTTTCCATAGGTTTTTAGCAAGATAAATAGTAACAAACACTAGTGTTGAAAGAAAATCTATAAGTTGAGAAAATTGTATTCCCATAACCCTGTATTTCTCCCCATCATGGGTTTAAAGTGGGTTGACTTTTATGGTGTAAATTTTTTGTTCTTTCCTGCTGTTGTGGAACTTTAAGCCTCTTGATATTTGGCTGAGTTATTTTTAGGATTCCTCAGCCTATCTCAGGTGTGCCTCTTAAATTTTGTTGCATACTGCATGACACCCTATCTTTTCTTTGTTTGGGGGAAAGAAGGCTTTTAATAAATTGATACAGGCTAGACCTAGAGTTGGTGCACTTATTAATTATTCAGCCAGTATTTATTGGGTTCCTATATGCAAAGCATTGGACTGAGTGCTGGGACTATAACAGTGAAAAGAGGGACTAGCAAGGGCAAAGAAAGACAAAGTATATTTAGTAAGTGCTTTGATAGGAGAAGTGCAAGGTGATACTGGTCATTTTAGAACACAGCAAGGCGCCAGGTGAAGGGTCAAAGCTGGATGTAGCATTTAACCTGAAATTGACTTGCTCTTGATGCTGAATAATAACAGTTGAAAAGAAGGTCTAGCAGTCCTTCCTTTTCAAGTAGGTGCATCTTGAGGGTTAAAAAAGCCTGGTGACTTAGGAAAAGGAGGGTTACTTCCTGATCACAGCATTTAGCTAAGGTTTTATGCTCACTTAAATTTTAATGTGGAAAAGTTTAATAAGCACAGGGCTGTGTTGCTAGTTGCTGTGGAGTCTGTTTCAACTCATGGTGACCCCATGTGGGCAGAATGGAACTGCCCCAAGGGTTTTCAAGGCTATGACCTTTTGGAAGCAGATTGCCCCAGAGTAGCAATATAAATAAATACATATGTTATTGCCATCATCAAAAAAGTAAAGATGATTTTTTAAAAATTTTCCAAAACAAATGTTTTGCCTGACAGTTACTATACTGTGTATGCTTACGAAAGGTACAAAAAAAAGCAAAGAGGGTACTATGAATTTAAATATTTACTTTCACATGCTCTGAGGAAAATATATAAATGCATATATCTTCATTATATAATTTTATAAAACATCTTCATTTGCTATTTTTGAGCTGCAAAGATCAGGAGTACTGGATTTTCATTTTTGCCTTCCTAATTTGATTTAAACTAAATTAGGTTTTAATTGTAGATTCAAGATTACTTTGGTTAAATCTGAAGTTTAAGTGGTGTGTTTTCTTTTCATCTGTAATTGACCCTTGTTCAAGCAATGAAAACATTTCTGTAAATGTGTGAATTAAATTGCTTTAGACCTTTGTGAATAATGCTGAAGTGAGTTATTTCATTTGACAGAGTGGCAGAAACCAGGAATAATAAAACCAAAATACGTTGAGACTTTCGTTTTGGAAGAAGGGACAGTTTTATTTCAAAATTTTGGGTTTAAGTTTTGTCTCTCCTCCCCCCATCCCTGTCCCCGCCCTACCCCTTGTCTCCTCACCACCACCAGTTTTAATCCCTGGTTTCCCTTAAGGAAGATGAAGAGGAAAATCTTGATACTCTTGCCACATAGCTGGTTCACTACCAAACATATATCTCATCACTTTATTCTTGAATTCCCATCATCATATAACTGTCCCTGGCCTAAAGTGAAGCATTAAAATAGATGTCTTATTATTCCTGATATATACCACAGTAAAAGTGTCTTTCTCTTTCTCTCCCTTCCTCCCTCCCCGTCACATACTCAGCAACCACATAATAACTAGGTAGGTAGGTGAATCAATACTATCTTCAATTTGGGGTACTATGCATACTGTTTAATTATTACTTAATTATCTGTCTTGTAAGAATAATGTAGACGCGGAATCTCTCTTCCTGTCCCCTCAACCCCAAATTTCTTTAATCCTTTTCGCTGTAATTACCTCCTTACCCATTTAATCACCTCCAGGTTTTCTGCTCTCTAATTCACTTAAGATCAGGGTTTCTCCCCTATTAGAAATTGAGTCCATCCTGCACTACACTTTTACCTCCCCATACTCTTTGCTACTGCTCAGCAAAGAGACTAGTCAAGCCAGGGCAGGCTCTTCACATACCATGATCATTGACATATTCTTTACTAAATTTTAGCTATAACAACTCATCTACCAAACAAGAGTTGCAATTTATTTAACTTAGGTGAATGCAACAATTTGGACCTGGAAAAAGATGAAGTAATTAAAATAGTGAAGTAATTCTGCCCATTATCCCATTGAGTAAACAGGAGGATGAATCTGCTTTTAGAGTCAGGTGTGTTTCACTAAGCTGAGAGCATATTTTAGAGTTCAAAGATGGCATATTTTTGGTTCAGTATGACTTTATATTCAAATTAACTAGTTCATTTGGTGGTCAAAGAACCAGCAAACTATCAGTGCTGTAGGAAACATTGGCTGGACTTAAAAGAGAGATAATTTGCATATGAAAAGTGATGCCTATCTGAGGGATTTTAATTTAAAAGCTAACTTGAATATGTATGATTTTTGCCTTATTCCCTGATTTTGGAACCTAACCTTCAAGTAAAATGTGGCTCTTTATGTCCTGTCTGATGTTCACTCCTACTTAACTTTTTCTCTCCCAACTGTAATCTAATGTGCTTTCAGTGCAGGGACATTGTATGTTTTTAAACCTTTATTATATTCACTACAGTCCTCATACAGCAATGAGCAGATAATAGAATGGCTAAGTATTTACTGATGTTCAGCTTTATAGAGTGATCCAGTATATTCAGTTTTAAAGCATTGTGTTACATATACATGCAATATAAACACTAAATTTATTCTTTCTTGATACCACAGTCAGTCTGGGCCAAGGTTCTTAACTAGAGGTGGAGTACTGTCAAAACACTTTGAAATCATATGCAAAAATTTTGTGTGCACTCAAGTATGTGCAGTTTCTTAGGAGAGGACGTATAACTTTCAGTAGGTTCAGAAAGTTCAAAAAGATGAAGAGCCTTGGACCTAGACAATGGAAAGAAAATTATAAAATGCAGTGCTCATAGATCATTGATAAAATGCAACTTAAAAATAGTTTCTAGAAATAAATACATTGGTCAGGAAATTTTTTTATTTAAAGTGTATAGTGTTCCTAATATATAAAGTGAAGGAGCCCTGGTAGCGCAGTGGTTAAGTGCTCAGCTGCTAACCAAACGGTTGGTGGTTCGACCCTACCAGCTGCTCTATGGGAAGGTGACGTGACAGTCAGCTTCTGTGAGGAATACAGCCTTGGAAACCCTATGAGGTGGTTCTGCTCTGTCCTGGAGGGTCGCTATGAGTTGGAATCAGTGCAACACCAACAGGTTTAATATATAAAGTCAGATTCTTAAAGTCTTAATAGTGAGCTAATGTAGACGGGAAGATGACTCTTCTCATACAGAAGAAGTTTACTTGTTTATTTAAAATGCATACAATGAGGTGTTTCCTAATTTGGCTGAATGCTTTATGGTGGAAAACTTGGCTGAATGCTTTATGGTGGAAAACTTGTTAGTAACAGTGTAATTGCTTCATCTTAATGCCTAATTCTATAACTTAGACTTAGGAAAATGGCTCTGGTATCAAAAATGAAGAGGGAAAAAACTAATTTTATTTGAACTTGACTGTGAAGTTAGGACCAACTTTGGGTGTAGTATGATTGGTTTCAGTCATGCATGGGATCCACAAGAAGAGCTGTGCATATTGAAGGTGCATAGCACACAGCGTTTCTGGTATAAGTGTGTTCTATTTGCAAGCTTTTGTTTGAATTTACAAATTTGTAACTGTTAGAATTCCATCTGAAATAATTTTTACATTTTTTAATTTTCTCCTATTTTAGTAATGTCTGCCTTCATTTTTTTATAGATCATCTTTGGGTTTACATGCACAAATTTATCAAAAGTATATTACAGAAAATTATCAAGATAATTATTAAATGTTTAGTGGGCTATCATACAGTGTTTCACAATTTGCTGGTTTCTTTTCATTTGCAAATTTAGTGAAATATTAATAAACTACTGTTATTATTTCATTTCTGCTTGTTAAAATAGTTTCATTAGGTTTATTCTGGCAAGAATGCCTTTTGGTGGACCAAAATATTCATGAAATAACTTCACATTCACTTTATTTTAACATCAGTTGCTATACAATCTTGGAACATTAGGAAAGACATTCTAAGTTCTGAAACTGGTGAGTTGGGAAAGAAAAACTCTAATGTCTTTTTTTGTTTCAATTATACAGCAGATATAATTTCTACAGTAGAATTTAATCATTCTGGAGAATTACTAGCAACAGGAGATAAAGGTGGTAGAGTCGTCATCTTTCAGCAGGAGCAGGAGGTAAGAGTTTAAAGTTTAATATCTAAATTTTGTTTTGATCTAGGGAATGGAACTTGTATTGCACTGGAGAATGTCAGTTACACCAGAGGATGTTGGCCATTTGTTTAAAGAAGTGTCTGTTTATCAAGCAGAATACCCAGTATAGAGATAGCTCTGGTTCTCTTAGCCTTGTGTGTGTGTGTGTGTGCGCGTGTGCGTGTATGTGTTTTGTTCTGATTTGAAAATACAGAACTTTAATTGTAAAAACAAAAAAAAAAAATGGCTAGGGAAGGGGTGGGAAGTGGTGGAATAAGACAGAATCTTTCTGTAGTTTTGAAGCCTTGTCCCTCAGTTACAGTTTTTCTCTTAAAACCCCTTAAAGCAAAGTTGCTTTGACCTCTTCAATACTTAGTTTACTTTGTGTAATTGGAGGTGGGAAGCTAGTTTAAAGAAAAAGCTCTGTTATTTTGTCATCAGTTCATACTAATGCTATTCTTGCAATTTAAAAATAAAGAGTTTAAATGATAGTTGCATGTATATGCATGTACCTTAATGTAATTTACAAGCCTATTTCTAGCTTTTAAATTGGAGTTGATTTGAAAATCGTTTCCCTTTCTCTTTGAAGAAAGGAATTTCTTGTTGCAGAATCTGTATGTAATTAAAGTGGGTTTTTGTTTTGTATTGTTTTTGGTGTAACTTAGGCACACTTCTAAATCTGAATGACAGGATTTCTCACTAAAATTTTATGCTAAACAAAGTCTGTCACACTGGAGTTTTTTCCCTTACTCTCTCCCTCTATAGATCACAGTTAAATCTTCAAAATTACTTGTTTTGAAACATCCTTCCCCTGTCTATCTATATTTAAAAAGTTAAAAGTATGGATAAATTGCAGGATTTACAAATAGATGTCTAAATCATAACAGTTAGGTTTTTTAAAGTTAGGTTTTAAAGGATTGTGAAATTCCTTAAATAAACAAAAGAATCTAGTAATAATACTACTACTTTGCACTTCTATAGCGCCTTTGACCTGAGGATCTCAAAGTGCTTTAGAAACACTAATGAATTAATCCTCACAACACCTCAGTGAGGTAGGTAATTTAATTTTAAAAGAAATGATTAATAGTATCTGATTAGAAGATGCACAAACACTAAATATATGTCTCCTTTTATTTAATTAATTTATTAATTTATTTTGCTTGGAAGAAATTATGAAAATAAGACTGAAGCTTTTCTTGACAAAGGATAGTCTTGTGGGATAGGGGGTCTAATTCAGTTCTGTTTCTGTTTTCAGTCAGCTAAAAACTTGAACATAAGAATACTGGAATACTAAATGTTGAAATGGGACCTTACAGATCATTACAATTTCCCTTTCTTTACAAGTAAGAAAGTCAAGAAATAAAGAGGTCATTCGGTTTCTTAGTGTTAGAACTAGCAACTAGAACCTAGAACTTCCGACATGCTCTTTTCAGTGTTCTTTGCTGCCTTTTATGTTTTATCCCCAAAACGTTCATTTTTTTTATTACTCAGAATTTGAGCAAGCTTTTCCCCATACACATTATCTGCTCTTGAAATTATTTTCTATTAAAAGTTAATGGCTACTCTATGGTTCTGTTTTAAAGAAAGGTGTTTAGAGAAAAAACGTTTTTAGTTAATTTTGCTTACTAAGCAATACCATCTTAAGTACATCAGCTTATATTGACGGTTTCAGGAAAGACTACATTTTTTAATGAGGGCTTTGTTATTTGAAAATATAAGTTGCCAATTATAAGCTAATTTGATAATATTTTCCTTCAGAATGAGGTAATTTTCACCTTCCATAGGTTGAAGAAATGGCTAGAATTTAAGAAAAATGGGGAAAATGTTTGCTTTAATTGAGTTCAGTGGATGTGGTCAAAGTAATATACTGTAGTTTAGTATTTTCCTAAAGGCTGTCAGTAATACATTAAACTGAACTGAAGGCCTATCATGTAGTTACTGGAATTGCCGACATTTTACTTGTATTAAAAAGTAAGATTAAAAATTTGTTTTAAATAATAATCCTTTCCTGTGTTCCTTTTTGAAATACTACTGAAGATTTTAAAGAGCTAATATTTCAGATACACACTCTTAACAAAAAGAAATGAACACAGTGACTTTTTTGAGTAGGACCTCTGAGAGAAAACTAGAACTCCCCTTTTCATGTTTGTCATTTTTTTTATAACTGTATTTAAGAATTCAAGAAAAAGAGAAATTCATTATCTAGAACCTCAGTAGCATGTATTTTGACAGTTACTCACCAGTGTAACTGTTAGTATATTTTTAAATGATAAGTTAACAATGGTGATGGTGGTGATTGACTTTTTCCCCAAAACTTGATTCTGATAATATTAAATTTTGTGTAGAAAGTAGACCTTTAAAAGATGTTTTTGACAGATTAAGGTTATTTTTTTCACTGTCTCAGTTGACCAGAAATTTTAATTAACTGTATTTCTTACATTATCCCTCCCAAAAAATTCTGAGCATCAAAAAACTCCAAATCTATAGAACTAATAATACCCAATAACTTTAGATTTACTTTTTCTTATCCCTGCCATTCTCTCGCTACCCTGACACATAAAATACTTTTTCGTCGTGTTGTTATCATTAGTAATTATTTTCTTCTTAACTAAAGCTCATCATCCTCATTGTAGACAATTTTAGGAAATACGGGTAGGGATAGGATGGGGAGAACCTGTAACCCCCACCAAACAAAAATAAGCACTTTTAGTGTATAGCAGAGGCATATCTTTTTTAAGATGGGATTGTAAAATGTTAGGTTTGTATTTTTTTCCCCTTACTCGCTATATGGTGAATGCCTTTTCATCATCTTTAATGATCCAGTGATACTCTATTACAGAGATGTACTGAAGTTTATTTAACGTACGCCCTGTTACTAGAAACCTAGATTATTTCTTTATTTTTTTGAATTTTTCAAGCATCTATTATTTACTTAGGATGTTCCTGGATCCAAAGAGATGGACGTGTTTAAAGTTTTGTTTGTTTTTTTTTTGGTGTTGTCACCAAAGGCTTTCAGAAAATTTTGTCAGTTTATACTTTAGCCAAAAATTTTGAGACTGTCCATTTCCCTTCAGGTACTGCGTTGGTTTTTTGTTTTTGTTTTTCCTTCTAAATATAGAGAGAGAGAAAGCCAATAAATTGGTGATCGAAAAAATACTTTATTGGATTCTAGTTTTACTTTACTTGCAGTAATTAAATTTTTATGTTCTATGCCTACTTTTTTCTACTTTTGGTATCTATTGATTTGTATAGGCCATATATTCCGAAGGGCATTAGCTCTTTCCTATGGCAGTATGTTTTTCAGTTTTATAGATTGGCTGCCTTACGTTTTGTTTACTTTTTTGTTTTTGTTGTTGATTTCCTGCCCCCAGATTATTTAAACATTCACCCATATTTTGTTTTTTTCCACATTTAAATTCATTATCTAGTTGAAATTTATTACTTCTCTTCTTCTCCTATTCCATCTTCCCTACCCCACACCCAGATTGCTAGACAGGTTGTTACAATGTTATTGAAAACCTGTCTACACTGTAAAATGCACCTTTATCAGACAGAATATTCTTCTGTAGAGTTATTTCTAGCCTTCACGTTATTTTCCTTTTTCAGTGCCATTTTCAAGGCTGTTCAACTCTAATCATCTTTTCTTGTTTGTTTTGTACTGTGATTGAGTCATAGACAGATATGGTAATTTATTGAAATTGGATCCTTTCTCAGTTTCCTCTTTATTATCTTTCAAGGTAAATACTTGATCAGAATAGAGATGGTTGCAGGTTCACTGATTTGGAGGCTGTAGTTGTTAAAGAGAATTTGACTTGTGCCCTTACAAAGGAAAATTTTCTAGTGAACATCACCTGCATCCAGTATGTTCTGTGTGTGTGTGTGTTTATGTGTGTGTTTTTCATCAAGTTAGAATGTTACTAGTGAAAAAGACATTAAAGAACATGTGGTCCAATCTCTCATTTTTTCCACTTTTTCAGTTGAGGCACAGAGAAGAAACTAAAATTAGGCTCCTAGAATTCCAGGCCATTATTAATTTCACTGCATCTTGTTGCCTCTAAATGGTATAACATGGATTGATTCAGCTTGGTCCCTGCCTGGAAAAGAAAGTAATATTTGAATATTACTTGCCTTCTCATTTAATTCTCAAAACTGCTCTGACCCTGAAAAGATAGAGAGGATAAATTCTGTTTGACACAGAAAACCGAGGTCCAGAGGATTGTTATATTTTATGAATCTCAAAGGTAAAAGTAGACAGTATCAGTAAAAAGAATATTTTAAATTTTCATCTAACACTTAGTAGGGTCCATCTGAATCTCTTATCAGAGAAAAGCCAACTCCTTAATGGTTAAGTCAGATTGAGGTTTCAGTTTAAGAGAAACAATCTTACAGAGTCTTGATCTAGCTCTTTTTCTTAGTGATACATAACTGGGGAAGAAAACTACGTCTCAGAAAGGCATTTTTTTGTTGTTCCTTTCGGCACCGTGCAAAACCTAGAGTAATTCAATACTTCTGTGTACCTATGTTTTTGTTCTGTAAGCAGTTTAGAACTGAGATATTCTGGCTAGTGTAATCTAGATAATAGCACATAAACAGTTATAGATTTTATAATGTTTTAAAGCATTATATTGTAACTTACACGTTTCCGTTAAAATTTATTTGAGTATAATAGCAAAGAGCAATGTTGCTTATTTTTGTTTTCTATTTGTTTCAACCAAGTGCCCTTTTTATCTCTTCTGCTATATTGTAGTTTAGTGGATAGGAAATTGTGACTGGTGGTCTTCTAACTGCATGTTGCTTCGTAGTACCTGATAGATGCTCAGTAAATGAACACTAACTTATTATTGACTATAATTTAATAAGGTCCTGCAGAATTTTGAAGTGCTTTACAATCATCAGTATCGTCACCAGTTTAGAGAAAGTTTGAAATTTCCTTTTTTGTTTTCTGTTTTCATCATTGATTGACTTTATTCTGAAGAGTTCCCTCTTGGTTGCTGAATGCATTGATAGTAGTTTATCAGATGCAAGTTGATTGTGTTTTGTACCGTTTCTTCTTTATCCCTGAATGGGCATTTCACAGGACTCTAAAACCTAACACTAATACTTTGAAATTCAAAATAGTTGATTGCCTGTAACAAATATAAGGTTAAAGGAACATTTATGAAACAATAACTATTGGTAAAATTCTGTTTGGAGGTTTAAAAAATGTCCATTTACTCTTTCTTTTGTATGAAATGTTCAAAGCAAAATATATTCAGTATTCTCTAAAGGTTCTTACCTTTTGCTGGAGAAAGTAAGTATTTCTTCTATTTTCACAGAATGTAATTTAAGGAAGAAGGAAGTTCGTAAAAGCACCGTGTTACAGATTGTCAAGTGAAGTTCTTTCAGAAGTTTTCTTTAACTGTTAACTTGACTATTCGTGTTTATTATAGAAACTAATGAAAAATATACATCATTTCCACAAGGAATAAAATAATCTAAAATCATCTCATCGTGTGACTAAAGACCAGTGTGTGTGTGTGTGTGTGTGTGTCTGTGTGTCTGTGTGTGTGTGTCTGTGTCTGTGTCTGTCTGTGGCCCGTCAACTTTTTTTGTTTAAAACAGAATTATGATCATGCTATACATATCATTTTGTAATGTTTAGTTTTATATACTGTGAATGTTTTCTCAGGTTGTTTCATAACCTCTCAGGGAGGTGAAGAGACTATTAGAACGATTGAGTGAAACAAGTGCGTGTGTAGTTTGGAAGAAGATACAGTCGTTTTTATAACTTCAGTGACAAAGTTTAATAAACTTGTAGCTTATGAGATTTGCTGAAGCTAATAAAAGGAAGCATTCATTGCACATACTTTAAAATAGTTACGAAATATTGATCTGCAGTATGAATTTAATTGGCTCTGGAGTATTTATGGATAACATTGTGAAGAATGGGAATTCCAGAACACTTAATTGTGCTCATGAGGAACCTGTACCTAGACCAAGAGGCAGTCGTTCGAACAGAACAAGGGGATACTGCGTGGTTTAAAACCAGGAAAGTTGTGCATCAGAGTTTTATCCTTTCACCATACTTATTCAGTCTGTATGCTGAGCAAATAATCCCACAAAGCGGACTATATGAAGAAGAGCACAGCATCAGGATTGGAGGAAGACTTTTTAACAACCTGTGATATGCAGATGACACAACCTGAAAGTGAAGAAGACTTGAAGCACTTCCTGATGAAGATCAAAGACTACAACCTTCAGTATGGATTGCACCTCAACATAATGAAAACAAAAATCCTCACAACTGGACCAATAAGCAACATCATCATAAATGGAGACAAGATTAAGCTGTCAAGGATTTCATTTTACTTGGATCCACAATCAACGCCCATGGAAGCAGTTGTCAAGAAATGGAACCATGCATTGCATTGGATAAATTTGCTGTAAAAGACCTCTTTAAAGTGTTCAAAAGCAAAGGTGTTACTTTAAGGACTAAGGTCCTCCTCACCCAAGCCATGGTGTTTTCAGTCGCTTCATATGCATGTGAAAGCTGGACAGTGAATAAGGAAGACTGAAGAATTGATGCCTTTGAATTATGGTGTTGAAGAATATTGAATATACCATGGACTGCCTGAAGAACAAACAAATCTGTCTCAGAAGAAGTACAGGCAGAACGCTCATTAGAAGCAACTGTGGTGAGACTTTATCTTACATACTTTGGACATGTTATCAGGAGGGACTAGTCCCAGGAGAAGGACATCATGCTTGGTAAAGTAGAGGGTCAGTAAAAAAGAGGAAGCACGTCAACGAAATGGAGTGACACAGTGTCTACAACACTGGGCTCGAGCATAACAATTGTGAGGATGGCGCAGGACAGGGCAGTGTTTTGTTGTGTTGTACATAGGATCGCTATGAGTCAGACAGCGTCTAACAGCAGCAACACAGAAAAAAGCGTTTCCGCCAGCTTACATTCTCATGAGCTATATATGAATATTTTGATTATACTATATCTTTGCCAAACGTTTGTACTGTCACTCTTTTTAAAATTTGAACATTTTGGTGAGGATTTGAGTGTATCCAAGGGGTCCTGTGGCACAATGGTTAAGTGCTCCGCTTCAAACGGAAAGGTCGGCTGTTTGAACTCTACGGGAGAAAAGAAGTGGCGACCTACTCCCATAAAGATTACAGCCTAGCAAACCCTGTGGGGGCAGTTCCGCTCTGTCCTATAGGGTTGCTGTAAGTCTGAATCATCTTGATGGCACATGACAACAACAATGAGCATATCCTGTTGTGGTTTTAATTTGTACTTTACTAGCGTTGAAGTTGAGTGTCTTTTTATAGGGCTTTTTTGGGGTGGGGCACTTCGGATATTATTGCCTTTTGTGTAGTGCCTATTCTCATCTCTTGCACATTTTTCTACTAGGTTATCTGTCAGTTTTCTTATTGATTTGTAGATTTTCTTTACACTTTGTGGATATAAACCCTTTGTCAGTTACATTTGTTGGAAGTATTTTTCGTTCTGTGACTTGCGTTTTCATTTTCTGAATGATATATTTTGATAAACTGAGGTTATTAATATTAACCCAATCCAGTTTATCAGTATTTTCTTTCGGGTTACTACTTTCACTGTCCTGTTAAGAAATATTTCTCTACCCCAAAGTTCAGGAGGATATTCCTGTTATCTTTGAGAACTGTGCTGTCCTGTAGAGTAGCCACTAGCTACATGTGGCTATTTAAATTTAAATTAATTAAAATTAAAAATTCACTTTCTTAGTTGCAGTAGCCACATTTCAGATGCTCAGTAACCATGGGTGGCTACCATACTGGACAGCACAGATACAGACCATTTCTATCATTGCAGAAGGCTCTATAGACAGAGTTGTCCTTTAAAAAAAAAAAAATTGCCATCGAGTTGATTCCAACTCATAGTGACCCTATAGGACAGAGTAGAATTGCTCCATAGAGTTTCCAAGGAGCACCTGGTGGATTTAAACTGCCGACCAAAATTTTGGTTAGCAGACGTAGCTTTTAACCACTACTCCACCAGGGTTTCCAGAGTTGTCCTAGAACCTAATTATTGTACATTTCATATTTATACCTCTGATTCACCTGGAATCAATTTACTTGTATGCTTTGAGGTGTAGGGGGTCGAGGTTTATTTTATTTCATATGAATAGTCAGTTGACCTAACACCATTTGGTGGAAAGACTACCCTTGGTTGCTCAGCAAGACCAGTTTGTCATAATTCAGGCTTATTTCTGGGCCGTCTGTTCCTTTTTCTTGGTATATTTATCCTTTGGCAATACCACATTGTCTTAATTACTTTGTTTTATAACTTAGTCATGATGTTGTTGTTGTTAGCTGCCATTGAGTCAGCCCCCAACTCATGGTGACCGCATGCACATTGGAATCGGACCATTATATTCCATAAGGTTTTCGTTGGCCAATTTTCCAGCAGCAGATTGCCAGGCCTTTCTTCCTAGTCTGGAAACTCCACTGAAACCTGTCCAGCATCATAGCAACACACAAGCCTCCACTGATAGACAGATGGTGACTGCACATGAGACGCTTTGGCCAGGAATCAAACCCAGGTCTCCCGCGTGGAAGGCAAAATTTCTACTGCTAAACCACCACTGTCCCCTGGTCATGATGTAGTATCCTTTATATATTTATGGATTCAGCTTGCATGTGTGTTTAAAATGTTTAATTCTGGTTTTGTGTTCTATGTTTTTAATGCATTTAAAGAATCCTATGTGTTCTGTCTCCTTCTGTGACCTACTTTTTTCGCTAAGAACTGTACTTTCAAGATCCTCTAGGTTGCTGTTTATACATCTAACCCATTCTTTCTAATTTCTGCACAGTACTCCTGTCTACCAGGTTACCTCCAGTCTCTCTCTACCACACCAGTCCCACCTTTGCTCATTCTTTTTGCTGTTATTGTTTATTTGGAAAATATTTATTGAATACCTGTTACATTCCAGCTACTATTATAGGTGTTGGGAATAAAGCTCTTATAAATTTATTATAGAAAATTCCACACAAATAAATCTGTTTGGTTAGGAAAGTAGATTCTCTTAGGGATTGCAAAGGTAAGTGTGTTAGGGTTTTCCAGAAACAAAGCAGGACACACACACAGATTGAGATTGGTTGATTTTAAGGAACTGGTTCATGTGATTGTGGGGCTAGCAAGTCTGGAATTTGTAGGACAAGCCGGCAGACTAGAAACTCGAGCAGGATTTGATGCTGCTGTCTTCAGGCAGAAATCCTTCTCTGTGAAACTCAGTTTTGCTCTTAAGGCCTTCAACTGATTGGATGAGCACTACCCATGTTACCGAGGATAATCTTAAGTCACTTACCACTCATGCATGTTTCACAGCCTCTTCTGTTTTGTTACTGCCACCGTCATCATTGCTGTTATTTATCCATGTGAATTTCTCTTTAAAAATTATTTTACTGCAGTGTTAGTGGAGTTCAAGGAAAGAGCGGAGGCTAGCTAGTGCATATATTCAGTTTGACAGCGTTAATTTTTTAAACATAATTTTCTCCTTGTGATTTATTTTTTTCTTTTAAAAAGAAACAGTGCTTCTTGCATTCCATTGAGACTGCCAAACACCTCTGTGATTTTGTTTTTAGATCTTGTAATAGATCATGAGTCTTCAGGATGATGTTCCCTTTCTGTTTTAGAGAATTCTTTCATAGTTTTGTGTTTGTTTTTCTTTACACATCACCAAATCCTGTGTGATCCATACAGACTCAGCTTTTGCATATGGAATGATTTGTGGTTTGCCCATGGCTCTTTATATTGCTTACCAGAATTGTATGGACCTTAATCAGTTTCTACTTTTGACTAACGTTTTATGTACACAAGTTACTTGAAGGTAGGGATTCTTCGTTATTAAGTCTCTGTTCTTCTAGAACCTAGTTTACCTAGTACCATAGTTTCTTGTTTACTAAATGAAAAACCAAAGTTGAAAACAGCATCTATATTAAAATTTTAATTGCTGTTTTTTGCATCTTTTTTTTATTTGGAGAGCATAATGATAAATAATAAGGCCCTTGGGTGGTGCAAACAGGTTACACTCGATTACTGACCCAAAGATTGGTGGTTCAAGGCCACCCAGTGGCACCATGGAAAAAAAGCCTGGTGATCTGCTTCCATAAAGATTACAGCTAAGAAACCTTATGGAGCAGCTCTACTCTGTAACACATGGGGTTGCCATGAGTCAGAGTTGACTCCACTGTAGTGGATTTGGTTTGATTTTGGTTTTAATGATGAATAAACCTTGTGAGACTGGGTGAGTAATTTTAGGTAGAAGATTTATGGAATTTCTTCTAAACTGATATCAGAGTGTATATATGTAATGGACTAGGTTATCTCATTTGGGATAAGAGTGTGATAAAGAGATCAAGGTTCTGGGTTTGATTTTTACCCTCTCCTATCCCCAGGGTAGATTATTTGCTGTGATATCTCTGCATTCTTAGCATTGGCGAACTCACTAATATTTGATACTATCAGAGGGTCCAGATATAACTGTATCAATGAATGATCAATGCAGATAAGCTACTGGAAAAAACCCAAAACATATACATTCAAGATGATAATAATCTTTAATAATTATTCCTGTTGACAAGTATCTAAACAAAACTTTCATTTTATAATTTACGTTTAATTGATTTATCAATAATATCCATTGCTATCTTTCATTTAAATTATTTTTCAGTAGATTCTTTGAATTAGCTGTTTAATGATTTTTGATAGATTTTTAATGATGTCATAATAGGCTAAAAGATTAAATTCTACACATGGTTAAAACTCAGCTTTTCTGAGGCATTAGTGTTACTAAAGTTCACAAGTCTGTCTAATCATTTAAACTATATTATTCTCACACTGATACTAAATGAAACTCATTATCAGTGCATGCTAGTCTCATAAGAAGGGAGGGTAAGCAGTAGGTGCTGAGGCGGCTTGGAGGAGGTCCTGGATAATGCTGATTATGAACTTAATCAGTAACAGAGCTCCATACAAATGGTTTATGGAATAGGGTATTTACAAATCTTATCTCAACGATAGGATCATGAGGAGGGGGAGGAGGGGTCAAGTGGGGTCGTTGCATTTACCAGAACTCTTCTCTTAGAAAGATTTTCAGCAGTGAAACAACCTAATGCAGAATTAGAAAAGGAGGGAAGATACTTTATCTTAAACAACAGATTGAGAATCGACCATTAAGTAGGCAGAGAAAGAAGTATGCCTCAGCCAGCTGTTTCTGAGCAAGTTTTTATCTTTATTTTTTAGATGAGCTCCCTTGTTATAGATGTTCACATTTTTGTCAGTATACCTCTGTGTTATTTAATATATCAAAACAGCAAATTAATTATATCCAGGTAATCAAAATGATCCATATTTTATTGTATTTTCTTATTGAATTTGGGCTTAGATTATTAGGCATTATTTAGCTTTTCCCTTTTTAAGCTTTCTTATTTACTCCTTGAAGGCTGTTAAATATAAAAACAGAGTATTTGCAAGATCTGTTGGAATTGATTATGTGCTTGATTGCTTTGAAATTTTTCTCAACAGTGGTCCAAATATTTATTTTTGCATTTTAGAACAAAATCCAGTCTCATAGCAGAGGAGAATATAATGTTTACAGCACCTTCCAGAGCCATGAACCAGAGTTTGACTACTTGAAAAGTTTAGAAATAGAAGAAAAGATCAACAAAATTAGGTGGTTGCCCCAGAAAAATGCTGCTCAGTTTTTATTGTCTACCAATGGTAAGTGTAATTTTTTTGTTATAAATTTTCATGTCCCCACTTTGTATACATATCCTGTAGAGGATATTCTCCACTTTCAAAGAGATCTTTGTGAATAGACTTTCAGGAATATTGCCCGTGCAGAATACAAACTCTTTCTTGCCTTCTCTTTTTTATTCTCTTTTAGTTCTTAAATTATATGAAAGAGAGTCTCAGGTACTAATTTTTCTTTTTGTGCACTGGCACAGTTTATAGTGAAAAGAACCCAGGCTTTGCCATTGGATCTAGGTCAGGTACTGTCTCTCAACCATTTCAGGAGGTAACGTATGATCAAGAGCTGATGGTGTTGAAGGAAGAAGTTCAAGGTGTGCTGAAGCATTGGCAAAAACCAAAACTCCAGGAATTGATGGGATATCAGTTGAGTAGTTTCAACAAACGGATGCAGCACTGGAGGTGCTCACTCGTTTATGCCAAGAAATTTGGAAGACAGCTACCTGACCAACTGACTGGAAAAGATACGTATTTGTGCCCATTCCAAAGAAAGGTGATCCAGCACAATGTGGAAATTATTGAACAGTGTTGTTAATATCACGTGCAAGTAAAATTATGCTGAAGCTCTTTCAAAAACAGTTGCAACAGTACATTGACAGGGAACTGCCAGAAATTCAAGCTGGATTCAGAAGAGGACGTGGAGCAAGGACTATCATTGCTGATGTCAGATGGATCTTGGCCTAAAGCAGAGAATACCAGAAAGATGTTTACCTGTGTTTTATTGACTGTGCAGAGGCATTCAACTGTATGAATCACAGCAAATTATGGATAATATTTCAAAGAATGGGAATTCCAGAACACTTAATTGTGCTCATGAGGAACCTGTACTTAGACCAAGAGGCAGTTGTTGAACAGAACAAGGGGATTTGCATGGTTTAAATCAGGAAAGGTGTACATTGGGGTTGTATCATTTCACCATACTTACTCAATCTGTATGCTGAGCAAATCACCCGAGAAGCTGGACTATATGAAGAAGAACGCAGCATCAAGATTGGAGGAAGACTCATTGACGACCTGTGATATGCAGATGACACAGCCTTGCTTGCTGAAAGTGAAGAAGACTTCAAGCACTTACTGATGAAGATCAAAGACTACAGCCTTCAGTCTGGGTTACACCTTAACATAAAGAAAACAGAAATCCTCACAACTGTACCAATCAGCAACATCATGATAAACAGAAAAATATTGAAGTTGTCAAGGATTTCATTTTACTTGGATCCACAATCAGTGACTATGGAAGCAGAATCAGGAAATCAAACGACGTATTGCATTGGGCAAATCTGCTGCAAAAGACCTCTTTAAAGTCCTAAAAAGCAAAGATACCACCTTGTATGCATGTGAAAGCTGGACAGTGAATAAGGAAGACTGAGGAAGAATGGATGCCTTTGAGTTACAGTGTTGACAGAGGAATATTGACTATACCATGGACTACCGGAAGAACGAACAGATCTGTCTTGGAAGGAGTATGGCCAAAATATGCTCTTTAGAAGCAAGCAAAGTATCGCGTACTTTGGACATGGTATCAGGAGGGACCAGTCCCTGGAGAAGGACATGATCCTTAGTAGAGGGTCTGCAAAAAAGAGGAAGACCCTCGCTAAGAAGGATTTACACAAGAGCTGCAACAATGAGCTCAAACATAACGATTATGAGGATGGCACAGGGCCAGGCAGTGTTTTTTTCTGTCGTACACAAGGTTGCTATGAGTCGGAACCACCTCAGCGGCACCTAACAACAACAGACACTACAAAAAAATATTTCAGACTGTAAATACACAATATTCTCTGAAATATGGTCTCCTCTCAAGGATATTCTCTAGGAGAACCCTTTTCTGGACCTCTGTCAGATAAGGACAAAAAAATGGAATTGGCATACTGCCTTCTTCCCAGCAAGCCACACAGCTGGAAGAAGAGTCTTCTCATACTGTTTTGCCTTTCCAGGAAAAGTTATTAAAGAAATATTAGAATTGTGTAATGAGTCTACCAGAATTTAGAGTACTTTATGAAGAGTTAAGAGTTGAGTGACTTCTTTTTGTTCTTCAAAGCGTTTTTTTCTTTTCGAGTTGTTATCTCTTGGGTCTAAAGAGAGTCATTAGAGTGATTAAGGAATACTTCCAGGTTCTGGGAAGCATAGTGTATAAAAACTTAGGTTAAAACTTCTGCCGTTGGCACATGGGCTGTGAAAAGCCATTCAAATTTTCTCATCCCCTCACTGTTAATAAAATTTAAAATAAAATTCTAGCACCTAGATCTTACGTTCTTTATTTACCATTTGGAGAATGTAAGCTCAGATGACTTGTGAGTAAGCATGGTGGAAGATGTTGAGTACCGCCTCCATATAACTTATGCCTCGTAGCCCAATGTATTAAGTTCTTAGAAATCCAGTCCACAAAATGATGCCACTAGCTGATAACCATAAATGTTTGCGTCCTTGTAGGTGCCCATTTTTCTGATCATGAAAGCTCTCCCCAACCAACCTGCTGAGATTTGTACCCTCTGTGCCTTTCTTTCCACATGAACTGCATTCCTCTCTTCTTATTAAAAGAAAAACAGAAATAACCATGCAAAGCCCATAAGTCACAGCATCATCGATGGACTTGTGTTTACTCATGCCATATATTGGCTTCTGATCTTGATTCAGTTTTAATTTCTATGGTAAACTAAGTTATTTCAAATGGCACTTCTTAGTTACTACTTTTTTTGTTTGTTTTTTCCTTGACATCAAGCAATACTTAATTGTACCATGTATATAATTTCTAGTTTTGGAAGTAAATGTCACAAAGAAATATACTTGTATTGGAATATTTGTTCCTAAGAACTATGACAGTTCATTTCTTAATAGGCTAGATCTTTTTATAAAGAGAAATTTTAAAATATACACTAACATAGAGAAAATAGTATAATGAAGTCTCACAAACCCATCACCCAGCTTCAGCAATTATCCATTCATAGCCAAATCCTGTTTCTTCGGTACTTCTCCTTTCCCTTCTCCCCAGTATCATTTGGAAGCAAATCCCATTTTAGTTCATTCATGGGTTAAATCTTAAAATACCTTTCAGCTCTCAGTTTATATCCACGTATGTCTTCCAGGTAGGCTTCTATGTGCTCCTTTGTAGTATGAAATAATGCAGGCAACATACAAGCACCAAATGAGCCATTCTAGACCTGGTTCCTTGGATGTTGCAAATGGTTAATATGCTCACCTAACCAAAAAGTTGTCAGTTCAAGTACCCAGAGGCACCTCAGAAGAAAGGCCTGGTGATCTTCTGAAAAATCAGTCATTGAAAACCCCATGGAGCACAGTTCTACTTTGGCACACATGGGGTCATCGTGAGTTGAAACCAACCCAGTGGCAGCTGGTTTTAGACAACAAACACTACAGCAGTTCAGTGGAGGGAGAGACCATTGTGAATTCCAGTCTCTAGCAAAAAGAGTATACAGATTTTTTTCTTTTTTTTTCCTCCTGTACACAGTATCAGCAGTGTCTTCCAAGTATGTTTACTACTAAGTTTTAAAAATACTGATTAATAATATAATTTCTATTAAAAGCACTACAGAATGCATTGTAGGTTTTTGTCTTTCTTGTTATTGTGGTGGAGAGTAAGTAAAACACAGCTGTCGAGGGGGCTGCAATTTTTTTTGTGGTAAAAATAGTGATCTTGTTGACTGATGCAGTGTGGAAGGACAAAACAGGTATGAGAGCTTCACACACCAGCTTCAGGTTAGGCTTGTATCTGGGAATTGTAGAATAGGAAAAAGGATGGGAGGAGTAGGACTTTAGCTATACCTGAAAAGTTTTATTCTTAGAAAGCAGTTATGGGAAAATACCAGCATTAATGTCTATATTATTTTGTATAAGTTTTCTCTATGAGATAAAGCATAATAACTCCCTCCCCCCAAATGTAATGGACATTCATATTCATAAAAAGATGAGAGACTGCTACTGCAGGGGAGTCCCTGGATGGTGCAAACAGTTGAGCACAGGACGACTGGCAGAAGGGTTGGCGGTTTCAACCTACCCAGAGCCATCTCAGAAGACAAACCTGGCAGTCTTCTTCTGAAAGATCATAACCTTGAAAACCCTATGGAGCATTTCTACTCTGACATGCATGGAGTCACCATGAGTTGGAATCAACTCAACAGCAACTAAAAACGACTTGTTGGGTGAATGGTAGAAAATAGAACCAATGTTTCCAGCTTTGATTAACCAAAATTAATCTTATTTTTCTCTTTACATGTTTTCCATGATCATCATAAACTATTTCTTGTGTCCCAGATGAATTTTACTTAAATGACTTATTAGTTTCCTTATAACTTCAGTTTGTTTAATGTTTCCTAAAGTGATTTTCTTTCTTTTTAATCTTTTTGTCTTTCTCTGAATTCTCTGTGATTCCTCCTCATTGCAAAAAAGTCAGATTAACCTGTTAATCATGAGTCTTAAATATATGAGTAATACACAGTTTACTCATAAGTTAAGTTGTTTGAACAACTGAAGAAGTTTTTAGGATCTTATAAAGATGAATTCCTTAGAAGGGAACTTGGCAGCATGGCTTTCCCTGCCCTAAACCTCTGTTAGTGGCAAGACAAGAACATAAGGACTTTAAGACTACTGGAACACTTCTTTAATTATTAATGGTGAGCATCATAAGTCAAGTGTTGACAATTTCGGGAAACATCATAAACAGTAGTTCTTAACCTTTTAGAAGAAACAGATTTTATAATCCTCGCTACAAAAGTATATCTGTTTACATAATCTTGCATGCAGTTTTATACAGTTTGATTCTTCTGAAATACCTCCTTTTATGGGCCCAAAACTCCAGGTTAAAAAAAAAATTACTTTCTGAGAGCATAAGGATTTTTTTTAAATTTATATTTTATGTTCACTACCTGAACCAAAACCAAATCTGCTGCCATCGAGTCAATTCCAACTCATAGTGACCCTATAGGATAGAGTAGAAATGCCCCATAGAGTTTCCAAGAAGCACCTGGTGGATTCTAACTGCTGACCTTTTGATTAGCAGCTATAGCTGCTACACAACTACACCACCAGGGTTTCCTGTATTTACTACAAGAGTTATTTTATTTCCTACCTGCCTTGTCCCCAAGTACTGCACTGAAATCATGTATCTTAGTACTTCTGTGTCATATGTTTATACTATTGAAAAATTTTAAACCCCTTAAATCACAAATTTTTTTGAAGTTTAATTTTTAAAAATCTATTTGCCCGATTTGTCAGGGTTTTCTAGTGTTTTCTTCCTGTAACGCTGTTAGAAACCACAGACTAATCTCATCTTGTTTGAAAATTTGATCAGTATATTGTGATTTATTTGTGTGGATCTTTACTAAAGATAATTGAACAGACCACAAGACAACTGTGGGAACAGGGAAGGAATTATCCTCGTCATCTTCAGATGATTATTTTAGAACAAATACTTCTCGCAGATATATGTAATTTAAGCTGGGTATGTGTGAGTGTCTGTGTGTTTGTAGCCCAGGTGATGCAATGGTTAAATACCCAGCTGCTAACCCAAAAGTCAGCAGTTCAAACCTGCCACCCATTTTGCGGGAGAAAGGACCTGGCGATCTGCTCTCGTAAAGATTACAGCCTAGGAACCCCTATGGGACAGTTCTGCTGTATCCTTATAGGGTCACTATGAGTCAGAATCACTTTGACAGCACACAACAACACACACACACACACAAAATAGATTTTTGAACAAGTAAAATATTCTAAAATATGTGTTTCTTTACCTACCTAACTCTATAAATGTATATAAATTATTTAAATAGCACTTAGAAAACACATGTAACTTAAAACACATGTAACTTAACTACAAGATAACTATAAACAAGATTGCATAGGACTTAACGTATTTTTAGGGAAATAATGTGCCTTCTATGTTTGTTTGCCAACCTTACCCTCCCCATGTGAGATATTTTCATAAGTGCCGCTATGACAATTTTTTTTTTACATGTTGCTGGAAAAAAATCAGCACAACGTGCTTATGAAAATGCCTAGTAGGGGGGAGGGCGCGGTTGGCAAACATAGAAGACGCGTGTTATTTGTGTAAAAATAGTAGATTAAGTAATTGATTATAAGTTACTACAGTCAGTCATGTTTCTCCGTTTACACTTCATCTTTGAAAAGGGCATCCACAGGACAACTGTAATGTTCTTCTACAAATGGAAGATAGAGATTACTGTGCTAGAAGAATCACTAGTATATTTCTGTAGGACAATTTTTTTCCCTTTTGAACTGCTTTTATAAAGGGACTGATTTGTTTTTATTTTACACCCATTTGCTTATGAAAGACCATTAAGAATAGTTTTATTTAAGAATACTATTTTAGGATTATAACACAAAGTATTGAATATACATGAATCATTACTGATAGAAGTAAATGATTGCACAAGTAAATAAATGGAGGAGAAAGGATGCGTATTCCTTACAGAAAAATCCCAAATAATATGTGTATAGATAACTCTCCACTCCAGGAGGTGGAACTTAATTCAGCCTTTCAAGGGTGGACTGAACTTAGTAACTTGCTTCCAAAGAATGGAGGATGGCAAGGGAAAAATAGTGTATAGTGGAGAAACCTAGCAGACATTGCATTAGCCAAGTCACCAGCTTCAGACATCTTGATACCATTTACCCCCTGATGTGATACAATGACAAGGCACTTCATCTCTGATATTCTTCTTAAAAAACTACGATCCCGTTCTGATCATGAGAAAACACCAGACAAACCCAGTTAAGGGACATTCTACAAAATACCTGACCAGCATTCCTCAAGTGTTGAAGTTATGGAACATAACGAGGAAAATGTGAACAACAGTTAAAGTCAGAAGAGAGTAAGGAGACATGACAACTAAATGCAGTGTGGTTTGGTTCCTGGAACAGAAAAAGGACATGAGTGGAAAACGGTGAAATCTGAATAAAGTCTAGTTTAGTTAATAATATATGAATGTTAATTTCTAAGTTTTGACAAATATACCATGGTTGCATAAGATGTTACTGTTAGAACTAGGTGAAGAATATATGGGAACAGCTTACTGTCTTTGCAGCTTTTTGTATATCTAAATTCCAAAATGGAAAGTTGATTAAAAAAAGTAGTGCAATAAATGTCATGAAACAAGCTCTGTATAAATTGTTGAATGGGAAACTAATTTGTTCTGTAAACTTTCACCTAAAATGTTCAAAAAACTAAAAAGTAGAATGCTGTATTGTCTATCTCCATACTTAGAATTTTTGTCTTCTTGAAAGGACTTGGGGACATATGCTTTTAATCAGTCAATATTTTTTCAGGCCCTGCCTGTTTCCTACTTCGGAATCCCTGATATAATGAGGGAAAAGATAGGTATAAACCAAGGCATCCAGGTCACTGAAGGGATTTGTGAAGTCTTCAATAATTTAAACTGTTTGCCTTCTAGGAAGCAGGACCAAGGGAGTTCCAGATTCCTTACAATTTTGATTCTGAGTAATAGGACATCTTAACTTACCTTGTTTTTTCTCTTCAAATTTTTAAAAATTATATATGTGTGTATTTATGTGTAGCTATATATGTGTATACACACATAGGTTGTTGATAGGTGCTGTCAAGTCGGTTTTGACTCATAGCAACCCTGTGTACAATAGAACAAAACAGTGCCTGGTCCTGCGCCATCCTCACAGTCCTTACTGTGTTTGAGCCCATGGTTGCAGCCACTGTGTCAGTCTATCTCGTTGAAGGTCTTCCTCTTTTTTGCTGACCCTCTACCAAACATGGTGTTCTTCTCCAGGGATTCGTCCCTCCTGATAACATCTGCAAAGTGCAGGAGAATGAAGTCTTGGCATCCTTGCTTCTAAGGAGCATTCTGACTGTGCTTCTTCCAAGACAGATTCTTCTGGCTGTCCATAGTATATTCAGTATTCTTCGCCAGTGCCATAATTCAAACGCATCAATTCTTCTTCAGTCTTCCTTATTCATTGTCCAGCTTTTGCATTTTGTCCCTCTGATTTTAAATATTTTCAAAGGATAGAGACCTGGGTGTAACTTTCGTTTAAATATCAAGTGAAATTTTATATGAGTGCTCTTTACATATAAATTTGCAGTTTCTCTACTGGATTTATATGTGTATGTATTTTTATTTACCTGGTAATAGGAATTTTGTTTTCACTACATCAGACAAGGGATTTTATTCTTAGGTGAAATATGAAATGACATGTCTAAATAGCATTAAAATGTGTATCAGTATTAGCATCCTTGTTTGAAGACTTTCTTTATTCCCCCCCCAGATAAAACAATAAAATTATGGAAAATCAGTGAAAGGGACAAAAGACCAGAAGGGTATAACTTGAAAGAGGAAGATGGAAGGTATAGAGATCCTACTACAGTTACTACACTACGAGTAAGTACATAAGAAAAAAAATTATTCTAATGCTGATGAATAGTCTTCTGTCTTCATATTATGTATTCTAGATCCTGAGCAGAACTTGAATAGGAATAATAACATTCTGCTCCCCTCCCAGCAATTCTGTAACCAGGTAGGACATTTATTACCTCCCATTTTAAACATAGAAATGGACCTAACATAGAAGTCTCTCTCTGATCAGGGGCACAACCAAGACTCAAACACAGGCTGTGTTTTACACTATGCCACAATCTGTTTTGCTGTTGTAGTTCGAATGTCAGCTATTATTACAAGATCAGATTTCAAAATTAATTTTCTTTGGAGAGTGAAGAAGTAGCAATGGCCCAGATATTCTAGTTGTAGCTCACAAATACCAAGAATTAGATGCTATGGGCTAATTTCTTTTTTTTTTTAAGCCTCTTTAATTTAAACCATACACATTTATTAGCATTGCATATCTCACAAGCAAAAGATTGGCACTAAAAATGACTGCAAATTCTAATTGCTTTTACTGGTGCTGGTAAGAGAAGGTAAATTATCCAAATTGTTCGTTTTTCTTCTTTGCGTTACACCGTTTAAAAAAATAAACAATTGCTATTTAAAACTAAATCCCTGTAATATTGTAGTATTTTATTTTTCTTCAGAAACTAAAATAAGGAAGTGCTCTCAACCTTGATTGCTGCTGTAAACAATGACTATTTTTTAATAAATGTTTTTCGTGTGTCTTATTGACAGGTACCAGTCTTCAGGCCCATGGATCTAATGGTTGAAGCCAGTCCACGAAGAATATTTGCCAATGCTCATACATATCACATCAACTCTATTTCTATTAATAGTGATTATGAAACATATTTATCTGCAGATGATTTACGGATTAATCTTTGGCATCTGGAAATTACAGACAGGAGTTTTAGTATCCATTTGGTTTTTTTTTTTGGTGTTCAGTAAGGAAGGTATACTGTGCCTATACTGGATTTATTTCCATCCCTCCAAATGTATTTTGATTATTCCTTTCTATATTGTCTTTTAACATATATGTCTTATTTTATACCATTTTTTCTTTGTATATGAGTGATTAAACATTGGGAAAAACTTACTCGATAAAGAAAATGGGCTCATGTATTGATTTAAGAATTGTATTCATAGGATCTTAAGGAATTGTGTGCTATAATGTCTTGTCTATTATAGCATCTTTTTTTAATCATTGAGTTTTTTGTAAAGAAGAAATTTGAGAAGTATTGTATACTTTTAAATAAATTCTTGTTGCAGTTGGAAAAAGAAATTTAGACAAGTCAAAATGTTATAAAGTCAGTGGAAATACTTCTCCAAACCCCATCTAAATGCTTTTTAAATATTCTTGATAAATGTTAGTAGGCATTACTACCACTGTTAATGTATATATTTTGAAATAGATACTATTTGAAAAAGTAGCAAAGCTTTATGCTAAATTATAACCCACCAACAATGTATGAGTTCCTTTCCCTATACCTTAGTAGTCTAAGTTAGTGAAAAGTACTTTTTTTGTTTTGATTTGCATTTCTCTCATCATGAGTAGATTTGAATAATTGTTTCATATGTATCAAACATTTAAATGTTTGCTCTTTTCTCATTTGTTCATTGGATTTGCATATATATTGATTTTTTTAAAGCACCTTTTTTATGTTAAGTATATTTGCTCCATCATTTATGTTGCAATAATCCTCCTCCTTGAGTTTCTCTTTTTTCCCCAATGCACACTAAGTTCTCTTAATATTTATGAAGATAAATGTATCAGTCTTTTATTCTGGGATTTGTATCATACTAGAAAGGCCTCTACATTCTAAAATGATTAAATGTCCATATTTTCTTCAAAGAATTTTTTTTAAGCGTTAAAATTTTGATCCCTCTGGAATTTATTCTCATGTAAGGGTAAGATATAGATTCCTAGCTTATTTTCTCTCCAAATATTCAGTCGTTTAAAAAAGAATCACTCTTGCCCCACACTGGTATGAACAGCCACCTTTATCATATGTTAGGTCTCTTTGGACTGTATTCTGATCCATTGAGTTATCTATACTCTGTTCTACTTAATATAGATTTAGGATACTTTTTGGCATCTAGTGGGTCTAAATTCCCCTCATTACAAAGAAAACTGTTAAATGAAAACAAATATAAGTTGATAACTGAATACTGCCTGTCAAGAATTATGATTTATGATTTTTTTTTGTCCTTTTTTTTTAACAGTGCAAGAGACCAGTTTTTGAACTATTTACTAGAATGTAGTTTAGAATTAATACTTTTGCTTAGGTATATGAATGCTTTTAAGTTTAAGAAATTTAGAATTATATTTGCCTTTTTTCCTAAGTGGAAACTCCTTAATAAAATGTATTCAGATATTGTGGACATTAAGCCTGCCAATATGGAAGAGCTAACTGAGGTGATTACAGCAGCAGAATTCCATCCAAACAGCTGTAACACGTTTGTATACAGCAGCAGTAAAGGAACTATTCGGTTATGTGACATGAGGGCATCTGCCCTCTGTGATAGACATTCTAAATGTAAGTTTATTTAAAATGATAATGTTTTCTGTTTGTCTAATAACACTAGCTTCAGGCATATTAACTACATTTATGTAGATTTGCAGGTTGTTAACCTGTGCTGCAAGTTGTTAATCGGTGTTCCCAAGACCTCTTGTATCCTTTGCTAAACTGCCTAATGACATGAGGCAGTAGAGGTTATTATACTGGAAGAACTCTTGGCAGTATTTCTGCTCTTGTCCCACCAGTGGATATGTTTTCAGCAGAATGCTATTTTTTGGGAATTTGTAGTTGGGCCCTTGGAGCTCCTCAATCTTGTATTCAAGCTAAGCTGTTTCTTTTCCTTTCTCCTTTTCCCTTCCCTCTTTTCCCTTTCCCCTCCTTCTCCCTGCTGTGTATCTTCTTCCTTCCCTTTCTTTCTGTTTTAATCTTCTTGGCGAGGATTTCCTTTGAGAAGAGGTTTACATGGCTTAAAAAAAAGGTTTGAAAACCATTGTATTAAAAAATCAAGGGGTTGCAGTATTCTTGTCTTTATGTTGTTGAATATTTTTAAAGCTCTTGAAAATCAGTGTATGCCTGTTATCAAAGGAATTTTACCTGCCCGGTAAAAAATAAAATGCAAGTATAAATTTGGATGGTGAAGAAGGTGTATTTCATGTTGTGACAATATGGACAAAGTCAGCGAGCGTATGCAGAATATGTTCTGCATATACTGAAATTCTGAGTGAGCCTAGTTCTGCTGAACTAGCTGTGTGACTCTGGAAGTGTACTATATACTTTTGCATTTTCAACTTCAGTATTAACTGATTATCTTTCAAAAAGCTTTCAGGGAAATTATGTTGTTAGAGCCAGCGTGATGCATTTCAGTCCTTTATTAGCCTGTCATGGAGCCCTAGTTGTGCAATGGTTAAGCACTCATCTGCTAACCAAAAAGTTGGTGGTTTGAGCTCACCAGCTGCTCTGCAGGAGAAGGTGTGGCAGTCTGGTTACGTAAAGATTTACAGTCTTGGAAACTCTGTGGGACAGTTCTGCTCTGTCCTGTAGCGTTGCTGTGAGTCGGAATCAACTCAGTGGCAATGGGTTTGGTTTGGGTTTGGGGAGTAGCCTGTCATTTTATATCACTTAGAAAGTTTGTGAATGGTTGTTTCAGGAAATGCTTTGCTCAAGCGGGAATATTTGTACACTGCTCTTTTTCTGCTTGTTTTTAGTGTTTGAAGAACCTGAAGATCCCAGTAACAGGTCATTTTTTTCCGAAATCATCTCTTCTATTTCTGATGTAAAATTCAGCCATAGTGGTCGATATATGATGACTAGAGACTATTTGTCAGTCAAAATTTGGGACTTAAATATGGAAAACAGGCCTGTGGAAACATACCAGGTATTTACACTTCTATGTTTCCATGAGAATATACTGTATTTACTTCAAAGGGTTTATTTATTAGTTAAGGGTTTTGTTTGTATTGTATTGATCCCAGTGTAGTGTTTGTTCATCAGTAGGCTTCCACCACCCCCAGAGATCCCTAGGTGGCACCAACGGTTTGTGCTTGACGACTAACCAAATGCCTGGTGATTTCAACCCACTCGGTGGTGGCATGGAAAAAAGGCCTGGCGATATGCTTTCATAAACATTACAGCCAAGAAAACGCTATGGAGCTCAGTTCTATTCTGTAACACACGGTGGCCACCATAAGTCGGAATTCACTCAGTGGCAACATGTTTGAGGGTTTTTTTCTTTTCTTTTTTTTTTTTTTTTTGACAAACATAAAACACTCAAGATCCTCCTTCCTTAATAGTATTTGAAATTTCAAAATAAATACCCTGGTCAAAATAAAAGCAAAGGGATAAAGTACTGCTTCATTTTCAAATTACACTTGTATAACCCCCAAGATTCTGATAAATCTAGTGATCTTCCCCACCACTATCATCACCCCATTCCAACTGAGAGTAATTTATTTGACTTTAGTTTCATACTCTTAAATTGTTTGGTGAGAAACCCTTTACATGCATTTTAAAGCTTTGCTGAGTTGTTTTCTACCTAACTTTGTCTAATTTGCAGTTTTTCTACCTGTGCTGAATTGAATTACTGATCCAGAGTAGAGTTACATCATACTCAAGTTTAGCTTATACGGATTCATTTACTTTTCTTGAATTTGTACAAGTATCTCACCGAGCTGTGTGTGATTGAAGGGTGTTTTTTTTTTGTTTTTTTTTTTTTGTTTTTTTGCCTTGTACACTGACTTTCCATCCTAACCATACACGGGCTTCAACTCCTCTGTATTAACAGTTTCAGTTAATGTCACATAGACATGGTCTGAGTCACTCTGCTACGCATAAAGTTAAAGTGGATACTTAAAATATGTTGAGATTGTTTCATAAAGAGTAGAGAATTTTGAACATTGAGAAACCTACTCTTTCCTGTCATTTCTTTTTAAGGTTCTCTGTCAGTAAAGTAAGGCTAGTGAGATAGAGCATCCTTGTTTTCCCTCTGATCACAGCAAACACTTCAAAATTTTTTTGGTACCTTAATAGTAATAATGTTTAATTGCATCATATTTCTCAGAACACTGTAAATACCAGATTTACTTGTTTTCTAGTTTTTACCTTTGTGAAATATTAGTGAGTAAATACAGAATTATACTTTGTACTATAGAGGTACATATTCAGTACCTTTTGATATTATGTAAGTAATATTAAGTGATGATACCACATTTGTAAATAATGCATACCATGAGTTAACCAAATAATTTATCACTAAACTGGCACATGATCATGCTATGCGTAGCATGAGCATTTAATGAAAACATGTTGTTAGGTGCCATCAAGTCGGTTCTGACTCATAGGGACCTTATGTACAACAGAACAAAACACTGCCCGGTCCTGAGCCATCCTTACAAACGTTGTTATGCTTGAACTGTTGTTGCAGCCACTGTGTCAGTCCATGTTGTTAACGGTCTTCCTCTTTTTTGCTGACCCTCTACTTTACCAAGCATGGTGTCCTTCTCCAGGGACGGGTCCCTTCTGATAACATGTCCAAAGTATGTGAGACAAAGTCTCACCATAGTTGCTTCTAATAAGCATTCTGGCTGTGCTGCTTCCCAGACAGATTTATTTGTTCTTCTGGTAGTCCACGGTATATTCAGTATTCTTCTCCAACGCCATAATCTAAAGGTGGTCTTCCTTATTCAGTGTCCACCTTTCACACGCATATGAGGTGATTGAAAACACCATGGCTTGGGTCAGGTGCACCTTAGTCCTTGAAGTGACATTTTTGCTTTTTAACACTTTAAAGAGGCCTTTTGCAGCAGATTTGCTTACTGCAACACGTCTTTTAGTTTCTTGACTGCTGCTTCCATGGGCGTTGATTGTGGATCCAGGTAAAATGAATCCTTTACAATTTCAGTCTTCTCCATTTATCATGATGTTGCTTATTAGCCCAGTTTTTTGTTTTCTTTATGTTGAGGTATAATCCATACTGAAGGCTGTGGTCTTTGATCGTCATCAGTAAGTACTTCAGAGCCTCTTCAGTTTCAGCAGGCAAGGTTGTGTCTCTGCATACCGCAGGTTGTTATAGAGTCTCCCTCCAATCCTGATGCCCCGTTCTTCACGTAGTCCAGCTTCTCGGATTGTTTACTCAGCATACAGATTGAATAAGTATGGTGAAAGGATACAACCCTGATGCACACTTTTCTTAACTTTAAACCACACAGTATCCTCTTGTTCAGTTCAAACAACTGCTGCTTGGTCTAAGTACAGGTTTCTCACAACCACAATTAACAGTTCTGAAATTCCTATTCTTCAAAATGGTATCTGTAATTTGTTATGATCCATACGGTCAAATGCTTTTGCATAGTCAATAAAACACAGGTAAACATGTTTCTGGTATTCTCTGCTTTCAGCCATGGTCCATCTGACATCAGCAGTGATATCCCTTGTTCCACGTCCTCCTCTGAATCCGGCTTAAATTTCTGGCAGTTCTTTGTCAATGTACTGCTGCAACCGCTTTTGAATGATCTTCAGCAAAATTTTACTTGTGTGTGATATTAATGATATTGTTCAGTGTTTTCCACATTGTGTTGGATCACCTTTCTTTGGAATGGGTACAAATACAGATCTCTTCCAGTCGGTTGGCCAGGTAGCTATCTTTCAAATTTCTTGGCATAGACTAGTGAATGCTTCCAGTGCTGCATTAGTTTGTTGAAACATCTCAATTTGTATTCAGTCAATTCCTAGAGTCTTGTTTCTCACCAGTGACTTCAGTGCAGCTTGGACCTCTTTCAGTACCATTGGTTCTTGATCTTAGGCTACCTTCTGAAATGATTGGACATCAACCAATTCTTGCTGGTACAGTGACTCTGTGTATTCCTTCCATCTTCTTTTGATGCTTCCTGCGTCCTTTAATATTTTTCCCGTAGAATCCTTTGGTATTGCACTTCGAGGCTTGAATTTTTTCTTCAGTTCTTTCAGCTTGAGAAATGTGGAGTATGTTCTTCCCTTTTGGCTTTCTATTTCCAGGTCTTTGCACATTTCAATATACTGTAATTTGTCTTCTTGAGTCACCCTTTGAAATCTTCTATTCATCTCTTTTACGTCATCATTTCTTCATTTCACGTTAGCCACTCTGTATTCAAGAGCAACCTTCAGAGTCTCTTCTGTCATCCATTTTTGTCCTTTTTTCTTTCCTGTCTTTTTAATGATGTCTTTCTTTCTCTATGTATGGTGTCCTTGATGTCATTCTACAACTTGTATTCAGTCATTAGTGTTCAATGCATGAAATTGATTCTTGAGATGGTCTCTAGATTCAGGTGGGATATACAAGATCATACTTTGGCTCTCGTGTACTTGTTCTAATTTTCTTCCAATTCAACTTGAACTTGCACGTGAGCAGTTGATAGTCTGTTCCACCATCAGCCCCTGGCCTTGTTCTGACTGATAATATTGAGTTTCTCCATCACCTGTTTACACAGATGTAGTCGATTTGATTCCTGTGCATTCCAGCTGACGAGGTAGATGTGTATAGTCGCTGTTTATGTTGTCGACAAAAGGTATTTGCAATGAAGAGGTCGTTGGTCTTGCAAAATTCTGTCATACGATCTCTGTCACCAAGGCCAGATTTTCCAACTACAGTCCTTTGTTTCCAACTTTGCATTCTAATTGCCAGTAGTTATCAGTGCATCTTGATTGCATGTTTGATCAATTTCAAACTGCAAAAGTTGGTAAAAATCTTCAATTTCTTCATCTTTGGCCTTAGTGGTTGGTGCATAAATTTGAGTAATAGTCAGCTGGTCTTCCTTGTAGGTGTGTGAATATTATCCTATCACTGACAGCATTGTACTTCAGGATAGAACTTGAAATATTCTCTTGGACGATGAATGCAACGCCATTCCTCTTCAAGTTATCATTGCTGCCATAGTAGACCATGTGATTGTCTGATGGCCGATACCAGTCCTTTTCAACTCCCTAATGCCTAGGATATTGATATTTATGTGTTCCGTCTCATTTTGACGACATCCAGTTTTCCTAAATTCATACTTCAAACATTCCACGTTCTGATTGTTAATGGATGTTTGCAGCTATATATTCTCGTTTTCAGTCATGCCACATCAGCAGATGAAGATCCCAAAAGCTTTACTCCATCTACATTATTAAGGTCGACTCTACTTTGAGAAGGCAGCTCTTCCCCAGTCTTTTGAGTGCCTTCCACCTTGTGAGGCTCGTCTTCTGGCACTATGTAAGACAGTGTTCTGCTGCTATTCATAAGGTTTTCACTGGCCAGTTTTTCAAAAGTAGACTGCCAGGCCCTTCTTCCTAGTCTGTCTTAGTCTGGAAGCTCCACTGAAACGCATCCACCAAGGGTGACTCTGCTGGTATTTGAAATACCCGTGGCAAAGCTTCCAGTATCACAGCAACATGCAAGCTACCACAGTACTACAAACTGACAGACACGTGGTGGAATGAAAACATACTTCAGTTATTTATACCTATAAAATGGTATTTAAAAAGAAAGCATAGTATTCAATGTTTTTTAATCAGCAATTAGTAGACTGCAAGCTAAGTAGTATGATATTTAAGTATTGGTATGATACTGTTAATTAGTCTCTTCTCTGCACCAGATTCAAATGTTTTCTGTCCTGAGTATTTTCTTCAAGTTTATGAAGAGTGCATGTGCCATGCTTAAAAGGGGCTTTTTTTCTGTTCTGCAATAGGAAAATGTCTATTTCTGCAAGGGGGCTAGTATATTTCTAAATTTTAGGATAGAAGGCTTTTATTGTTAATAAGGAGATAGATGAAGATTAAAAGGAGTGTGTGTGTGCACTTTTTTTTTTTTTTAAGATTGACTCATTAAATTATTTTCTTAATTTCAACAGGTAGTTCATGAGGTTAAGTATATATGTAATATATTTATGTTTTTGCCCAGGTGCATGAATACCTCAGAAGTAAACTGTGTTCACTATATGAAAATGACTGCATATTTGATAAATTTGAATGTTGTTGGAATGGATCTGACAGGTAATTGATTTTAGTTTGAACTCCTCATTCAAATGTGAACTTTATTAAAGGAAAGAAACTTACTATTTCACTCTCCTAATATGGTTGCTTGGCAATGGTGGTTCAGTGGTAGAATTCTCACCTTCCGTGTAGGAGATTTGCGTTCAATTCCCGAACAATTGCACCTCATGCCTACTACCTGTCTGTCAGTGGTGGATTGTGTTTTGCTATGATGTTGAACAGGTTTCAGCAGAACTTCTAGATTTAGATGTACTAGGAAGAACGGCCTGATGATCTGCTTCCAAAAATCAGCCAGTAAAAACCCATGAATCTCAATGACCCAATCCGCAACCAGTCATGGAATGGCACAGAAATGGATAACGTTTACTTCGTTGTACTTGGGTCACCATGAGTCTGGGGCCAACTCAGTGGCCACTAACAACAGATATGGTTGCCATATTCACTAAAAATCCAACCAACTTTTTTTAGACTGACGTAAATTACAAGTCATAATTTCATTTCCCCCCGCCCCAGGGTTTCTTTGAAATAAATATAGTAGTCTTGGATATACCATAGCAGTGCTGGCAGATAAAAAATTAAACATTGTATTTCACTGGTAAATGTGAAAATACACAAAAAATTCTAAATATCTAAATTATGATTTGAATGTCCTTAAATTTTTTCTTCTTTATGACCAGATGGAAATAATTAAAAGGGTGAAATTTCAGTTTGGTTGTTAACTCTTTGTTATACTATTTCTACAAGTATTTAGGCAGTAGATACTTAATTTGGTTTTCCTGTTATGTACCACTTTTTTCATACGTTACTTTAACACTTCATAGAAGTGGTAATTGGTGTATATCATTGTTACAACCTTTTAACCATAAGGAATTATTGCTGTTTGTAATCTCCAATTTTTCTGTTGTATGATTCCTTTTTACTATGTTATTGAAATGCATACCATTATTACCAAGGATAAATAATCCTTAATCTTCCCATGTTTTTGTTGTCAGTATTTTTTTAGCATTTACTATGTTGCAATAAAACAGAAAATAGTAAAAGAAGACATAATCTTAGAATTATTTAAGCTTGCATATAAAGTTATTAGAGTTACTTTATTCAACAATTTTATCACTGAAGCATGATATGATGTGAGTTCATGTTACAGATAATAGTAGAACTTGGAACTTTCATCTTTTGTCTGATTTTTTTTTTTTAAAGTCTGATTATAGCATGAGTTCTAGTAAAAGACCGGCCATAATGAACCTAGAGTCCTCTTGGTCAGGATAAGGAAGCCTTGTCTTTGAATGCTGCTACTAAACCTGAGACATCATTAGTAAGGAAGAAGAAAAGGGGCAAGGAATGGAGAAGAAAAGAAATTAGCAAAATTGAAAAGAAAGAAAATACTGGGTTACTGTCAATAACCCTGTTTCTTAATTCCAGTCTTCTTAAAGTAGTTGTTTCCTGTAGACTGCTAGGCTAGATTTAATTACTGAATAATATTACTAAAAACAGTCTCTTGTTCATTTGTTTGACTGAATGTTCTGTCTACCTTTACAGTGTTGTCATGACTGGATCTTACAATAATTTCTTCAGAATGTTTGACAGGAACACAAAGCGAGACATAACCCTAGAAGCATCACGGGAAAACAATAAACCTCGTACGGTTCTGAAGCCACGCAAAGTCTGTGCAAGTGGCAAGAGAAAGAAAGATGAAATAAGTGTTGACAGCCTAGACTTCAACAAGAAAATACTTCATACAGCCTGGCACCCCAAGGAAAATATCATTGCTGTAGCTACTACAAACAATCTGTATATATTTCAAGACAAAGTGAATTAGGGTTGGCATTCCTAGCAGAAGAGCCCACTTCCTGCTTAGTTGAGATAGTTGAATCTAGCATTCGTACCTATAAAAGAGAGAGGTCCATTGTGGCACCCCTTTCCAGTGTTTAACAATGTGCCATTTGACAACACATTTTTATAGCTACATGGAGAAAGCTCTGGATAAATCACCGTGTTATTCTCCATGTCTGCTAGCCATTTAGGTAAGGGTAGGGCACTTTTAATTTAAATGACTTCTTGCACCATCTTGCCTAATGGACTAGATTGGACTGTATCAACATTGATTTACTCCACTTTTTATGCCTTCCATTGTGATGACGTCAAACACAGTGAAAGCCTTCAGTCATGCTATGGGATTTAATTGTGTATCCTCATACTGTATCATTTGTGGGGTACACCCCTTCCCCTTTTTTTAAATTAAATACAGCTCATTCTTACTGTGGCTTGTAGCATTCCTCCTCCTCTGGCTTCCTGGACTCCTCCCCTTCATCTCTCTTACCTTGCCCCCTCCACCCAGTCTTGGTGGTGGTGTATAAAAAAAAAAAAGAAAGAAGGAACGAAAGCACACAAAATGAGTCATTTTGGGGTCAGTGGTAAAGGGGGGTGTATGTTGCGAACAAATGTTTTGATAACAGTTGGCTGTAATCCTTGCCATGTCTGGCACTGAAAATAAGGGAAAAAAAAAAAAACTACTGAATAAAAGTGACAAAGAATGGAGAATCTGGTTTTCTTTTTCTTTTTGATCTACCTCTTTAAGGCAATATTTTGTGTCTTATCCTTGGGCACAGTGAAATGAAAGGAGTTTCCATTGTTTTTTGGCATTTTTGTTAATTATTTTTAACAAGTCTTTTACATGGAGAAGAAGAGGTATTGGTTCTGTATGAACATGTTTTGAATATATATTTGGTATTACTAAGGATTTCACAATCTATAAAATTCCACTAGAGAATTTTTTTTTTTACTGTAGTTAGGAGGGTATTGGGCACATTAATATCTACATTTAACTCATTATCTGTTAACGAACTTATTGTAAGTTGGAACCAATTTGTCGAACTTCATTTTTTAAGACATTACAGCACTTGATTTCAGTTTTGCCTTGCTGTAAATACTAAGTGAAAGACTTAAACTTTTTTTAATAAGTTGAAACTTGTTTTTGTCATTCAGTCATACAACATAGCATAAAACTAACATCAGGTGATTTACATAGTTAAAATTGACACTGCACTAAACTTTATTTCACTGCTATCAAATTTGAGAAGGAGTCCTGGTGGCACAGCGGTAAAGTGCTCAGCTCCTAACCGAAAGGTTAGAGGTGTGAACCCACCAGCTGCTCTGCGGGAAAAAGATGTGGCAGTCTGCTTTTGTAAAGATTACAGCCTTGGAAACTCAATTGGGCAGTTCTGCTCTGTCCTTAGGGTTTCTATGAGTCAGTCGACTAGACAGCAATGGATGTTTTATCTGAATTAAATGTTCTCTGCCATGGATGTGTTTGTAATTTTTGGTTTTCTAAAGCTGTTATTAAAGACAAACTTTAAAGGTACAGTGTTCCAAAAGTGCTTAATGGACTCCAGCAGCTCTTCAAATAAAATCTATATACGGCTACGTTTTCCATAAGTGATGATACTTTATCCAAAGACGAAGAGTACCCCTATTTTTAATAGACTGTACCTTTTTCAATCTTCTGGAAGCTTTAATTAAGAAAAAATTGACTATTTTTAAAAGATAAGTGGGCATTTATATTAGAGAATGGTAGTGTATTTCAGTTGAGCAGTAATATTTAACATCCTCAAGTTTTAGAGGACTCAGTGCTTCATGTATGTCCACTCCTTCAGTAGTAAAAAGTGATTAACAATTGAACCGTAATTCCCTCTACACTTACACAAACATTGTCTTGTTAATATTTTAGCAGACCGGAGAAATTTTATGTAATAAAATTATCTTTCGAACTCAACAAATCTGGATTTGTATTTAAACACTGATTATATGTCTGATAAATCTTAAAATAATGGCAGTTTTACTAATTTGGGGATCTTGGGTACATTCGTAATTTATCCTTCAGACTTAACTTTGAAGCGAGATATTCCCCTGCCATAAGCATCAGTGACATTCTGTTCTCTGACTGGACAACTTTTCAGTAATCTTTTTGGGAGGTTGTTTTCCTAACCTTTGGGTGTATGTCTTGAGATAATACTACAAACAACTCGGGAATTCTTTTTTGATTGATGAGTAGCTATGATGATTTTCATCCATGACAGTAAGGGTTAGTTTTTATATATATTTAAGAGTCTTTATTGCTAGAAATCAAATGCCTCTATCAAAGAATGCTATTATAAATCATTGTAACACTATTCTCAAGTATAATTTTTAAGATCTTGGATGTAGCAAACTATAAGCCCAAGCCACTCATTTTTATATGGTCATGGCTAATCTTTTTATTAATAAAAATTATACATAGAATAAACCTAGTCTTGTCAAGTTACTTGTATTTCCTATTTTCTTGCCACTAGTATATATACATGTATTTTATCCTTTCTTTAAAAAAAAATTATGGCAGGAAAAAGAACTTTCATTCTATTAATTTCCGTTGATCTTTCCTTAGTGGCTGGACAAGACGAATAGTTATAAGTATGTAAACACATGTTTATGTAATATTTAACTACTGGATATTAAACTTAACTTCTGTGAAGCCCTTAGTCTTGGAATAAAAAATGCATCCATGCACTTTTTCCTTTCAAAATAAAGTGAGGATTTTTTTTAACCTTACTGTAAGAGTTATTTTGGTTATAGATACTCCTAGATTAAGGGAAACAGATTATGAAAACGGGTTGTTTTAAGTGTGTATTTTCCTCTTAATAAGAGTAATGTGTTCTTAGAATATTGATATATGAAAGCGAAGCAGTACTGATAAAAGCATTTTTAGTGAAATTTAAACCATTAGAAAATACTGCATCAGCATCTTTTTTCTACCTCTCATGAGTTCAAGTGGAGAGAGTAATGTGCAATCCTGCGAGAACAGAACCAAGCCCAAAAAAGAAAACATTATGCTAGGTATTCAAGAATCAAGTCAATTTACTTCTGCATTTGAGTGCATCATTGATTATCTTATTTAGCTGATCAGATTGTTGACAGTTTAAGCTGTGTCTTTGTTTTACCATGTTTAAAGTTTTTTTTTTTTCCCCACACCCTTCATCTCTCCCCACAAAAGCTTAGGCCACCAAACCTACTTCATTTTGTAATTATGCATAGAAGGCCAATACAACTCAGTCTTTACTTGAGAATTAAATGTTAGTAAATTCAGGAAGCCTTGGAGTCTTAAATGTTGAAGATACTTCTTAAATTGCATAATAAATTGAGTATTTGTTGTCTTGGTGTTTTATTGGATAATTGGAAGAGGATTAGACTTTTGTAATCTATTATCTCTATTGGAATTCATATAATACCCACCTTATAGGCTTAATGTTAACACGAAAAGGTCCTTCAGCACAGTGCTTATCAAACAAAGCATTAGAAAGTGTAGTAGCTTCCTCCAAAAGCCTAATTTGGAAAACAGGTGAATTTGCATGGGGCTGGGGGGAGGCTAGTATTTGTCCTAGCGTTCTATGCTTAAACTCATCAATAGTATGTGAATAGCAAGAAGTTACTTGAGGATTTTCCCACTAGAGCGCAACAATTAAGTCTTGATGGACAGCATTTACAGGTATTTCTGAGAGTGCATGAACAGGAAGGTTTTACTTCTGTACTGGAGAAGTTTCATTATTAGCCAAATCAGAGATCAAATAAAGGGGAAGTCCCAAGGGAATTCGTTTATTCCCAAATAAAACCATTATTCAACATGACCTTGAAGGTGCTTAAGGGCCTAGTGATGGAAGGGGAACCCTTAGGTCAACTAAACGGTTGTGCCATATTAGAGAAGCAGCAAAAATAAAATTGGGAGAGGGTTCTGAGCTGCCATTTCTTGCAGTCATAGACTTCAGTCTGCCTACCCCTTTGCAAAATCAGATTCATATGTGCCATATTAGCATTTTTACCCCTCCATTTGCCAGAAATTTCATGTTGCATATTATGCTGACAACTGTGGAATGTCTAAATTCTTTGTAAAAGCCAACTTCTGTGTTCTGAATACATGTTCTTCGGAAAATTGTTTTTAAAAAGTGGATGGGGATGGGCACCACACCAGTAATCTGATCATACAGAGAAAACTCCCATTCACAGTTTTTGTTTTATCCCCTCTCCTGGGCACATAATTTTATATACAGAGAGAGAACTTGTGCAGTTTAATGTCCTGTTTCTCCATTTAACATATCTTGAACGTTTTCCCATATCAAATATCCTCTGTAAACTACATTTTCATGTCTGCATAGCATAACATTTATGAATGTACCATATTTTTTTTAGTAGTCCTTGTCCAAGTTTTGTTTTCATTTTTGCTAATATAAGTATTGGAATAATGAGCATACTTACGTAGCAATCTTGGTGTGTAAGGTTATTAGGATACATTCCTAGAATTACTATAATTACTATATCAAGTTTACTATATTAAAGGGTATGGATACATTTATGCTTTGGTTCATGTTGTTGAATTTTCCTCCCAAAAACGGAAGTTTCCATCAGAAAAACATGGAGTTACCCATATCTTCACACTCTCAGTAACTGGACAAAAATCCCATGTTTTATCTTTGTCAAATTGAGAAAGTAAAAAATGGTAACCCAATTTGCATTTCTGTATTTCTAGTGAGATATTAATTTCCATAATCTGGATACAAGACCTTTATCAGACATGTGCTTTATAAATGTTTTCTCCCAGTCTGAGGCTGTGATTTCTTCATTTTCTTAACAGTGCCTTTTGAAGAGTAGTTCCTCATTTCCTTAAAGTTTTAAAAACAATGTTTTTCTTTAATGAATTATGCTTTTGGTGTTGTACCTAAGAAATCTTTGACTAACACAACGTTACAAAGATTTTCTATTATTTTTTAGAAGTTTAATAGTTTTCAATTTTTACATTTAGATCTATGATCCACTTTTAGTTAATTTTTATATATGGTACAAGATAAAGATCAAGGCTCATTGTTTTTGCATATGGATATCCAGTTGTTCAAGGAGGCCGGATGGTTAAGCGCTTGGCTGCTAACAGAAAGGTTGGTGGTTCAAACCCACCCAGCAACTCTGTGGGAGAAAGACCTGAGATCTGCTCTCATAAAGATTACAGCCTAGAAAATCCTATGGGGCAGTTCTGTCCCAGGGGGTTGCTATGAGTTGAAATTGACTCACCGGCAACTAACAACAACATTCAATTGTTATACTATTTATTGAAAAGATGATCCCGTACTGAATTGTCTTTGCACCGTTGTTGAAAATCTGTTGACCATATATGTGTGAGTCTATTTCTAAACTCTTTTTCACTGATTTATATGTCTATACTTTTACCAATACATTGTTTTGATTACTGTAACTTTATATATCTTGTACTTGGGTAATGTGAGTAATCCAGTTTTGTTCATTTTCAAAATTGTTTTGCTATTCTAGTTCCTTTGCCTTTCTATATACATTTTAGAATCAGCTTGTTGACCTAAAATAAATAAATAAATAAACCTACTTGGATTTTGATAATTGCATTGACTCCATAGACCAGAGAGAGTTGACAAGCTTAATAATATTTGTCTTTCAATCCATAAATACAATCCATAAATACATTTTATATAGGTCTTTGATTTGTTTCATCAGCGTTTTCAGCATAAAACCTTACACATATTCTTAGTATTTCATGATTTTTAGTATTATTGTAAACGGTATTTTTAAAAATTTTAATTTCCATTTTTTCATTGTTAATATATAAAAATATTGATTTTTATATATTGACCTTGTATTCTGACATCTTGCTAAACTCAATTATGTAGATTTTCTTCTATGTACACAATCATGTTGACTGCAGGTTATTATTTATAATAAATGTTTTCTTTTTTCCAATCTTTCCACTCTTCCTTTCCAATGCCTTTTATTTCTTTTTCTTATACTACTGCAGTGGTTAGGCACTCCAGTATGATGCTGAATAGGAGTAGTAAGAGCAGACATATCCTGCCTTGTGACCAATACTAGGGAGAAAGCATTCAGTCTTTCACCATTGAGTATGTTAGTTGTAGGATTTTTTGTTGTTCTCGTTATTAACTGTCATCATGTAGGACCCAGCTCATGGCGACCATATGCACAATGAAACAAAATACTGTTCGATTCTATTCAGATGGGGATTGGATTGTTGTGATCAATAGGGCTTTTACTGACTGATTTTTGGAAGTAGATTGCCAGTCCTTTCTTCCTAGTCTGTCTTAGTCTGGAAGCTCCGTTGAAACCTGTTCAGCATCATAGCAATACACAAGTCTCCACTGACAGATAGGTGGTAGCTGTGCATGAAGAGCATTGGCCAGGAATTGAGCCCTGGTCTCTGGCATGGAAGGCAAGAATTCTACCACTGAACCACCAATGAATGCTTCAAAGGATTTTTGTAAGTCAAGGAAATTCCCTTTTATTCCTAGTTTTCTGATAATTCTTAATCATGAATGGATGTTGAATTTTGTTGGATTTTTTTCTGCGTCTAAGGAAATGGCCATGTAGTTCTTCTTTATGTTGACTGATTTTCAAATGTTGAACCAGCTTTGCATTCCCGGGTATCTGTTTCTTCTTGAATGAGTTTTGGCTCGTTTCAAGGAATTTGTCCATTTCATCTAAGTTGTCACATTTATGGGTCTAGAGTTACTCATAATATTCTCTTGTTACCTTTTTAATGTCTTTAGTGTCTGTAGATACTCTTTGATTCCTGATATTGGTAATTTGAGTATCCCCACCCACCCGCCACTTTCATCAGTCTGGCTAGCAGTCTGTTATCTTCAACATATTTGCAAATATTTTCGGGCTTTTTTGTTTCCTTTACTTACTGTTAATATACATATGGTTTTCATTTTTCTGTAGTCAAACAAATCAAATAATTTATTTCTTTTATGGTTAGAAAGTGCTTCCCTAACCTAAGATTAGAAAAAGTTCTTTCATATTTCACTTTTTACAGTTAATGCTTTTATTATGAAGGAGTTTATTTCTTCATTGCATTTTCATTTCTGTTAATGCTGAGGCATATAAGAGAGCTATAGATTTCATTTTATTTGTTTTGAATTTAGTCATTACCTAGAGCATTTAGTAATTCTAGTAGCATGGCAGGTGCTTCTTTTGTATTTTCTGTAACTATATTGCTTGCAAATAATTTCATCTTTTCCAATATTCCAATATTGTATCTCCTTTTTCACTTTCCTGCTTTATTGCAGAAACTTCCAGAATAATATAAGTGAAAGGCAGAAACTATGTTTGTTTTGTTCTTTACTTCAATGGGAATACCTTTAGTGTTTTCACATTAAGTAATATATGGCATATTTATCATTTGAGAAAATATCTACTTCTAGTTTACTGGGTATTTTTTTTCTTTTTAATGAAATGTAATTATATCTAATATATTTGGCTATTTATTGTATTTATTTTTTCCCGTTTGAGCTATTAAAGTGATGGATGATATTATTGGATTTTATTCTTATATACTAATACAGATTGATCTTTGGTTTTTGTATGTAGCTATTTTTGTCAGGATTATGCCAGGTTTATAAAATAAAATGAGTCTCACCTCTTTCAGTGCTTTAGAATAGTTTTGCTTCTTTCACCCAAGTGTACTCTTGATCATTCCAGTAGAATGGGGAGTGGGGTGGCAAAAGGTGAGGAGACACTTGGCATGGTAAGCACTGTCTCTACAAAAAGGTCCTTCAGTTTCTAATCCTGAACTCCATCAAGGTTATAATAGTAAAGATTATTGTAACTATTCACCCCAAATCACCAAATAATATATACCATTACCATTAATATTGACTTATATATCAAATCAAAGAATTACTTTCGAATTTCTTTAGAGGACAATTATTCCTCCTCTCCCTCTCTTCCCCTTCCGTCCTGTCTTAGGCTTGGTTTTCTAGGGAAGCAAAACAGTAAAGCGTATAAACATATATATATAGAGAGAGATTTATATCAAGGAAATGGCTCATGTGATTGTAGAGGCTGGAACATCCCAAGTCCATGGGTCAGGATAGAGGCTTCTCCTGATTCATATAGCCGCAGGGGCTGGTGAACCCAGGATCAGCAGGCCAGAGAGCAGGGCTCTTGCTCACAGGCTGCGAAGATCAACAAATCCCAAGATCAGCAGGCAAGACTGCAGGTAAGCCACTAGCTCAAGTCCCAAGAACCAGAGGTCAGACAAACGAGCCAGTTGCAGGATCCAGAATGAGAAAAGCCCCCTGAGCCCTGCCTGAACGTGCACCTGCACTCGATGCAGGCCACACGCCCAAGGAAACTCTCCTTCAACTGATTGGCTACTCACAGCAGATCCCATCGGGGGGTGATCACATATCAAATCTCAACAGGGAAGTGACCACAACATCACACAACTGCCAAAACACTGAGAATCCTGGCCCAGCCAAGTTGACACACAATCTTAACCATTACACCTCCCTTTCCTAACCCTTCCTCAACCGGCAACCAAGGACTGACTCAATCTTGCAGAAAAAGTTTATTTTTCCAAGAACAATAAAATTATGGAGTTATAGAACTGGATGGAACTTCAGAGATCAAGGTAAGACATTTTCTGCTATGGTTATAATTTTAACTCTTAACTTTCTCATGACAGAAGGGCAAAACTATAACTTGAGAGAAATCATTTGCTAGATTAACAAAGAGGCAGCCAGAATTTTAATAGCACATTTGAAAGGAAACAAATTCTTTGTTAGAAATCGAATGCTAAATTAAACCTCATAGATTGAACTTTGCATAAGAGCATAAATAAAAAGTGGGAGCTCTGTGATTAATAAGAGGTTCTGAAGGATGTTGCCTGGCAGTGCAGATGGTGTAGGGTAACTCAACATGTGTCAAGGTGGGATGACTGTAAATATGGGTAAAGAAGAATCTAGCCCAACCAGAACTATTTCTCTAGACAGTGCCTTGGAGGAAGAGAGAAACTGGAGACTCCAGTCAGAACACACTGATCACTTCATTCACATTGGCATTAAAATGCAAATGAGCATAATGTTGTGAGTTTGTGCTTTGGTGTCAAATGGTTCTGGATTCAAGTCTTGGCTCTATCACTATGACCTTGTATGAAGTACTTTGCAAGTGCCTCAGTTTCCTCTTCTGTAGTAGTACCTAACCCAGGATTGTTGAGAGACTTGACCGAAATTGACTATGTGAAGTACTTATAAAGTCTAGCGCATATTAAATGTTCAATAACTTTAGAGGCTATTGTAAATGTTTGACTCTTCTACCTGATTTAGTATCTAACTGTCTTTGACTAAAGTTAGTGGGGGAAAATGACATATAGGTGTAGTACCCACAAACTGCAGCATTCAGGTCCAGTTTAACACATGTGTAGAACACAAATTCTTCCTCTCATAATCACATTCGTTACTGTGCAAACTCATCCCTAGGCCTTCCTCCAAAGTGAAGTCAGCTAGACCACATATTCTTCCCCTAATTAATTTTTCACTTGCATATGCCCATTCTCAGTATATTTTAGTTAGCTTGGGAAAGGGACATTTACCAGGGCAACTAGTAGTGATTAATGCTCAGTTTGCCTTAACTGAAACCTTCATCTGAACACCAAGTCTGCAAAGCCGTAAAAAACACGTCCTTGCCTCTGTCTGCCTCATTTCCTACCCCTCATCCTCTTTGCACTGTGCTCCCATTAATAGGCCTTCTTTTGTTCCTTGAACATGCCAAGCTTCTTTCCATACAAGGTCCTTTGAATTTGCTGTTTTCTATTCCTGGAACTCCTTAGTCCCAGATTATCACAGGCTGTCTCCTTTATGTCTGAATTCAAATGTCTATTCCTCAGAAAGCATTCTCCAAAGTAAAGCCAGTCTGCTCTCCTTAATTTATTCTTTATCATCACCCCTCTTCTATTTTCTTTGTGGCACTTATTATTATCTGAAGTTATGTCAATGCTGTATTTTTTGAATGACTGAATGAATGACTAAATGAATAAATCCTGTATTTTTGCTTAGTCCCCTATAACCTTGCCCAAACTACTCAACATATCTAAGCTTCAGGTTCCTCATCTATAAAGTGATGCTAATAATGGTACTTATATGGTTCTAATGAGGATCAATATATGTAAAGTACCTGGCACAATCCCTAGCACTAAAGAGTAACTATTATTATGTTGCCATTTTTAATAATGTGATCTCTTACAACGAATTTATTGAAGGAAATTTTCACTGGATATAGAATATTAGGTTGACTCATCTACTTTCAGACTTTTAGCACATCTCATTATTTTCTGTCTTCCAAAGCTTCTGAGGAGAAGTCCACTCATTCTTAGTTTTGTTCTTCTCTAAGTAATGTGTTGTTTTTCTCTGCTGCTTTTAAGATTTTTTTGGTAACTGATTTTCTGCTATGTAATTATGATATGTCTTGGTATGGTTTTCTTCATGTTTTTCGTGCATGGGATTCATTGAGGGTTTTGAAAGCATGGGATCATAGTTTTCATTAATTTTGGAAATTTTTCATCAAAGAAATTACTTCTTCAAAGATTTTCCTCTGTCACACCCCCTGCTCTCCACCTGGACTCCAATTATACGTATGTTAGACTGATAATATCCTACAGGTCACTGAGAGTCTGTTCAATTTTTTCCATCTTTTTTTCTCTGTGTGCTTCTTTTTAGATATATTCTATTGCTTTGCCTGTAAGCTCTCATGTCTTTCTTCTACAGTATCTAATTTGTTGTTTTGCCCATCCAGGAAATTTTTCATTTCATATATTGTATTTTTTATCTCCAAGGATTTAATTTTTTAAAAATCCTTCATTTTTCTCATTATGTTCTTTTTTTTTTCTTTAAAATCTTCTAATATATTTACAATAACTGCATTAACATTCTTAACATTCTTGGCCACTAATGCCATTATCTCTGTTGTTTTGGGGTCTGTATCTGCTGACCAATTTTCTCCTAGTTATGGCTCACACTTTTTTTTTTTTTTTTGCTTCTGGGCATATCTAGTAATTTTTATTGGTTTCTGGACATTATAGTCATTGCACATGTTACACCATTGAACATCTGGATTTTGTCTTCCAATAAAAGTATTTGAATTTGTTCTGGCAGGCAGTTATTTGAAGTTCAGTTTTATCTTTTCAATGCTGGTCTTTAATCTGCATTAATCTGGGCACAGAGCTTTACTGTTCAATATCATTGCCTCTAGCCACATGTGATTTAAGCTTCAATATAATTTAAATGAATTAAAGTTAAGTAAAATTAAAAATTCAGTTCCTCAGTCACATTAGTTACATTTTAAGTACTCAATAACCACATGTGGCTACTGCTGTATTGGACAGCACTTTTCTAGAATATCCTTTACTCCAGAGATAGTTTAGATCTACTCCTAAGGCATGACCTTTCTGGGGTCTCTACCATGTATTAAATGTGATCTTTCCACTCTGTTTTGTCAGAACTTAAATATATCTCATCCCTGATTCAGTCCTAGAAATTGTTCAGTTTACAGCTCCCCAGGCATTCTTTGCTTGTGGAATTTCATTCTCAGAGTGTTAAGCAAAGGGTAAAATGGACCAATATGCAGATTTCTTTTCATGTGTTGCTCCCTTCTCTCCAGAACATTGCCCAACAACTTCTAGCCACCTTAACTTCCCTGAACTCAGATTTCTGTCTCTTTGTCTCATGAGGTCGGTCATGCTGTGCTTTTGGTTCCCTTTTCTGCCCTGTGATACTGCCTCCAAGTGGAAAGCCAAAGTAACCATAGGCTTTATCTTGTTTAATTCCCATATTTCATGTATTAAAGTCCTGTGATGCCTGTGATTGTGCAATGTCTGAACACTATTGTTCTGTGTATATGACCTAGTTTACTAGTTGTGTACAATAAGAAGATAAATCCAGTCTCTGTTATTCCAACATGGCAGGAAGTAGAAGTCCCTGTTTCATAAAAATTTGATCTCCTGTTCAGAGACTTATGCAAAATACAATTTATTTAATTAATTTATTGATTAATCAATTTTCTAACCACTATTACACATAATTATGAAATTATATACCTTAGACCACCACGTGTCTGTCAGTTTGTCATACTGTGGTGGCTTGCATGTTGCTGTGATACTGGAAGCTTTGCCACCGGTATTTCAAATACCAGCAGGGTCACCCTTGGTGAACAGACTAAGACAGACTAGGAAGGACCTGGCAATCTACTTCTGAAAAAACTGGCCAGTGAAAACCTTATGAATAGCAGCAAAACATTGTTTGAGATAGTGCTGGAAGATGAGCTCCTCGGGTTGGAAGGTACTTAAGAGACAACTGGGCAGGAGCTGCCTCCTCAAAGTAGACTTGACCTTAATGATGTGAATGGAGTCAAACTTTTGGGACCTTCATTTACTAATAGGGCACAACTCAAAATAAGAAGAAAAGCTGTGAACATCCACTAATAATCAGGACGTGGAATGTATGAAGTGTGAAACGAGGAAAACTGGAAGTTGTCAAAAATGAAATGGACCACATAAACATCGATATCTTAGGCTTTGGTGAGCTGAAATGGGCTGGCATTGGCCATTTTGAATCAGACAATTATATGGTCTACTATGTTGGGAATGACAAATTGAAGAGGAATGGCCTCTCATTCATCATCGACAAGAACATTTCAAGATCTATCCTGAAGTGCAACTCTGTCAGTGATAGGATAATATCCATACACCTACAAGGAAGATCAGTTAATACGACTATTATTCAAATTTACGCACCAACCACTAAGGCAAAAGATGAAGAAATTGAAGATTTTAACCAACTTCTACAGTATGAAATTGATCAAATATGCAGTCAGGATATATTAATAATTACTGGTGATTGGAATGTGAAAGATGGAAACAAAGAAGAAGGATCGGTAGTTGGAAAATATGGCCTTGGCGATAGAAACGACGCTGGAGATCACGATAGGATTTTGCAAGACCAACGACTTCTTTATTGCCGACACTTTTTTTCAACAACATAAATGGTGACTATAGATGTGGACCTCGCCAGATGGAAAGCACAGGAATCAAATCAACTACATCTAGCTAGATGGTGCCCGGCTACCACCACTGACTGCTGTGACCAGGATCACAACAGAGGGTTCTGGACAGAGCTGGAGAAGGATGTAGAACATAATTCTAACTCACAAAAAAAAAAAAAACCAGATTTACTGGCCTAAAGGAGACTGGAGAAACCCCGAGAGTATGGCCCCCAGACACCCTTTTAGCTCAGTGGTGAAGTTATCTCCGAGATTCACGGTTCAGCCTGGGAGTGGACAGCCCCGTAAAACCAAATGAGACTAACGAGGTACAGTAGTCCAGTGACAAGGGCCAGAAGGCAGAACGGGACAAGGAAGCTGGTGATAGGGAACCCAAGGTTGAGAAAGGATATTGTTGATGTGTTGTGAGATTGTTAACCATTGTCATAGGACAACATTTGTAGTAACTGTTAAATGAGAAACTATTTTGTTCTGTAAGCCTTCATCTTAAGTGAGAATAACAGCACAATTGAAAGAGCATAGTCAATGTCACTGAACTGTACATGTAGAAATTTTTGAAATGGTGTATCTTTGGCTATGTGTATTTTCACAAAAAAAAAGGTTGAGAAGTTAGAGGGTTGACATGTGGGGTTGTTAACCAATGTCATAAAACAATATGTGTACTACTGTTTCGCGAGAAACTATTTGTTCTGTAAGCCTTCACCTGAAGTATAATAAAAAAAAAAAAAAAGAAAAGAAAAAAATCAACTACATCTGTGGAAAGAGACAATGGAAAAGCTCAATATCATCAGTCAGAACAAGGCCAGGGGCCGACTGTGGAACAGACCATCAGTTGCTTACATACAAGTTCAAGTTGAAGCTGAAGAAAATTAGAACAAGTCCATGAGAGGCAAAGTATGACCTTGACTATATCCCACCTGAATTTAGAGACCATCTCAAGAATAGATTTGACGCATTGAACACTAATAATCAAAAACCAGACGAGTTGTGAAATGACGTCAAGGACATCATACATGAAGAAACCAAGAGGTCATTTAAAAGACAGGAAAGAAAAAAAAAGACCAAAATGGATGACAGAAGAGACTCTGAAAGTTGCTCTTGATCGTAGAGTAGCTAAAGCGAAAGGAAGAAATGATGAAGTAAAAGAAGATTTCAAAGGGCAGCTCGAGAAGACAAAATAAAGTATTTTAATGAAATGAGCAAAGAAAGACCTGGAGATAGAAAACCAAAAGGGAAGAACATGCTTGGCATTTCTCAAGCTGAAAGAACTGAAAAAAAAATTCAAGCCGCAAGGTGCAATATTGAAGGATTCCATGGGGAAAATATTAAACAACGCAGGAAGCATCAAAAGAACATGGAAGGAATACAGAGAGTCACTACACCAAAAAGAATTGATTGATGTCCAACCATTTCAGGAGGTAGCATATGATCAAGAACTGATGGTACGGAAGGAAGAGGTCCAAGCTGCACTGAAGGCATTGGTGAAAAACAAGGCTCCAGGAATTGACAGAATACCAACTGAGATGTTTCAACAAATGAATGCAACACTGGAAGTACTCACTCGTCTATGCCTAGAAATTTGGAAGACAGCTACCTGGCCAACCGAATGGAAGAGATCTGGTTTTGTACTCATTCCAAAGATAGGTGATCCAACAGAATGTGGAAATTATCGACCAATATCATTAATATCACACACAAGTAAAATTTTCCTGAAGATCATTCAAAAGTGGTTGCAGCAGTACATCAACAGCGAACTCAAGCCAGAAATTCAAGCCAGATTCAGACGAGGGCATGGAACAAGGGATATTATTGCTGATGTCAGATGGATCATGGCTGAAAGCAGAGAATACCAGAAAGATGTTTACCTAAGTTTTATTGACTATGCAAATGTATTTGACTGTATAGATCATAACGAATTGTGGATACCATTGTGAATAATCAGAATTCCAGAATAGTTTATAATTGTTGTCATGAGGAACCTGTACTTAGACCCAGAGGCAGTCATTCGAACCAAACAAGGGCATACTGCATGGTTTAAAGTCCGGAAAGGTGTGTGTCAGGGTTGTAGCCTTTCACCATACATGTTCAATCAGTATGCTGAGGAAATAATCCGAGAAGCTGGACTATATGAAGAATAATGGACAATCAGGATTGGCGCAAGACTCATTAACAACCTGCCATATGCAGATGACACAACCTCGCTTGCTGAATGTGAAGACGACTTGAAGTACTAACTGATGAAGATCAAAGACCACAGCCTTCAGTATGGATTACACCTCAACGAAAGAAAACAAAAATCTTCAGAACTGGACCAATAAGCAACATCATGATAAACGGAGAAAAGATTGAAGTTGTCAAGGATTTCATTTTACTTGGATCCACAATCAACACCCATGGAAGCAGCAGTCAAGAAATCAAATGACACATTGCATTGGGCAAATCTGCTGCAAAAGACCTCTTTAAAGTGTTAAAAAGCAAAAATGTCACTTTAGGGACTAAGGGGTGCCTGATCCAAGTCATATTTTCAATCGCCTCATATGCATGTTTAAGCTGAACAATGAATAAGGAAGATAGAAGAATTGATGCCTTTGAATTATGGTGTTGGCAAAGAATATTGAATATACCATGGACTGCCAGAAGAATGAACAAATCTATCTCGGAAGAAGTACAGACAGAATGCTCCTTAGAAGAGAAGATGGCAAGACTTCGTCTCACATACTTTGAACATGTTATCAGGAGGGACCAGTCCCTGGAGAATGACATCATGCTGGGTAGAGGGTCGGCAAAAAAAGGAAGACCCTCAATGAGATTGATTGACATGGTGGCTGCAATGGACTCAAGCATTTTGAGGATGTCGCAGGACCAGGCAGTGTTTTGTTCTGTTGCACATAGGGTCGCTATGAGTCGACACCGACTCGACGGCACCTAACAAGAACAACAACATTCTGTAGAGTAATTTTTGCATCTTATCCTACTTAAATAGTTATATCCACTTTCTAACATTTTTGCCTAAAAAATATTTTATACTCCTTTTTGGTCAGTGATGCTTGTTTTACTTGCTTCTGCAATTTTTTTTTACTGTATTTTTTTTTTATTTAGGTAGCTAAACATAAATTCTTACATATAAAGTAAGTCAAAAAATCAATGGGCAAGAGGATGACCACATTATTTGGTGGATATTCTGAAAAATAACAAAGTTTGTAACATGTTAATACTGGAATGTAAAAAATACATGTATAGTAAGGCTCATTATTCCAAAAGTTGCAAACTCATTTCTTAATCAATGTATCACTATTTTTTGTTTATTAAACCATGGTGTATAATGTATTTATTTTCTATTGCCTCTGTAACAAATCACCATAAACTTAGAGGCTTAAAACAATGCAAATTGATTGTCTCACAGTTTGGTTGGTCGGAAGTCCAGGTGGACTTGACAGGTTTCTCTGCTCCAAGTCTCAGAAGGCTGAAATCAACGTCTCTGCTGGCTGGGCTCTCATCGGGAGGCTTTCAGAAAAATTTGTTTCCAAGCTCATTCAAGTTATTGAAGAATCTAGTTCCTTGCATTGTAGGATGGAGGTTCTTATTTCCTCACTAACTTTCAGCTAGGATTGCCCTTAGTTCCTAGAAGTCTCTCTCTGTTTCTCCCATGTGGGCCCCTATATCTGAGAACATTTTATCTTTTCAAGTTTGGAATATTTCTGATTTCCTTTTCGGTCTCATTTCTCTTTCTTCAAGCTGGAGAAAACTATCTGCTTTTAAAAGGTAATGTGATTAAATTGGGCGTTCCCAAATTATCCAGGATAATCTCCCTATTTTAAAGTCTGTAATATTCATTACGTCTGCAAAGTCTCTTTGCCATGTATTGTAACATATTCACACGTTCCAGTGATTAGTTCATGGGCATCTTTGTGAGGCCATTCTGAGTACTACATTCATTTAAAATATGTATAATATTTAGAAAGAAAGAAAGCAAATTAGAAAATAATAGATAGTGAAGATAGGCAAATAATTTCTGACATATTCATAATTTGAGTGTCTGAAGAAAAATAATATAACATAGTAAATACTTTTTAAAACGATTTAAGGAAATGAGACCCAAGTTTATAAAGTGAAAAGGCAAACAGATGTTCTGATACAGACAGTCCATATGGATAAAGCTTATGGATGTCAAAGATGAACAAAAAAACCCTTTGAGTATCCAGTAAAAAACTTAAACTAAATTGTAAGGCAGAAGGGGGAAGCACCAAAGTGGCCTCACATTTCCCCAAAACAACCTTCAATGATAAAGAACTGTGGAAGCAAAGCTTTCCTTAAGGAAACAAGGTATGACCCAATTATTTAATCTTTATATAACATATGGTGTTTAATCTGAAAAACAGAAAATATCATATATGTTTTGGAGAGGGAATTTTGTACAAGGAATTGGTTACAAAAAATGTTAGAGAGACAAGAGGAGTAAGAAGGGAAAAGATGAGTTATCTAGATACTAGTAACTTCAGGAAGCCCTACCAGCCCTAAGGCTGAAGAAGCAAAGGGGGAAATGGTGTTAACCAGAGCCTACAATTATTTTTGTGATGCCGAGGCAGCTCTTAGAACTACCAACACAACTTTGTGTCAGAAAGCTAGGAATGCATATTTCCTTTGATACTGCTGAAGACCAGGAGTCCAAAGTACTGAACTTCCCAGGCTGAGAGTCCACAAATGCTGTGCTGCCAAGGCTGCCATAGTACTTGTTGTAATTGCTTCTGTGAGATCCATGATACCTGCACAAGAAGCCAGGAACCCAGAAAAAACAATGAAGAAAAATTAAGAGTGCCTCAGAGAAATGTGGGACATCATTAAGTGCACCAAAATACCTTTAATGGGAGAACCAGAAAGACAGGAGAGAGAGAGAGAGAGAGAGAGAGAGAAAGGAGCAGAAGAAATAATGGTTGAAATAAAACTCAATGAACCCCGAGTAGGACAAATGCAAAGGTCCACAAATAGACACATCATAGTGAAAATACTGAAAGTCAAAAACAAGGAGAAAATCTTGAAAGCAGCAAGGGAAAAATGACTCATTACTTACAAGGGAATCCCCAATAAGATTAACAGCTGACTCCTTATCAGAAAGAATGGAGGACAAAGACAGTGGGATAATATTCAAAGTGCTCAAAAACGAACAAATAAACCTGAATCAAGAATCCTAATATCCAACAAAGTTATCTTTCATAAATGAACAGAAAAGAGTCTTTCCAAGATAATCAAAAACTGAAAGAATTTGTTGCTAGGAGACCCACCCTCCAAGAAATACTAATGGAAGTTTTTCAGGCTGAAAGCAAGTGATTCTGTAAAATAATTCAAATCCACATGAAGAAACAAAGAGCACTGATAAAGGCAACTATGTAATTAGCAAAGACAGTGGAAATGCAATTTTCCCTTCTTTTACCAATTTAAAAATCAATCGTATAAAATATTATGTACATAATATATTGTTGGTCCTATAACGTGTAGAAATGTAATATACGTGTAATAGATTTGCCAAAAATAGCACAAGGGAGGTGAGTGGGAGCAAAGCTGTATGGGGCTAAGAAAATAAATAAAGAGGAGCATTTTATAATGATCAAAGGGTTAATTCATCAGGAAGATATAACGATTATAAACATATATGCAGCTAATAACAGCCTCAAACACATGGAGCAAAAATGGACAGAACTAAAAGGAAAAAAAGTCAATTAAACAACAATAGTTGGAAATTTCAGTATCCCATTTCCAACACACATAGAATATCAAGATAGAAGATCATCAAGAATACAGAAGATTTCAACAACACTGTAAATTAACTAGACCTAATAGACATCTATAGGACACTCCATCCAACAACAACAGAATAGACATCCTTCTCAAGTGCACACAGAACTCCAGGAAATGTTATGCCATAAGAAAAACCTCAATAAAATCTAGAAGACAGAAATAATACAAAGTATGTTCTCTGACTACAATAGACTAAGATTAGAAATCAATAGCAGGAAAAAATGGGAAAACTAACAAACACGTAGAAATTAAACAACATACTCCTAAGTAACTAATGGATCAAAGAAGAAATCAAAAGGGAAAGTAGAAAATACTTCGAGATGAGATAAAATGAAGACACAACATACCAAAACTTATGGGATGCAACTAAAGCAGTGCTTAGAGGAAAATTTATAGTGGTAAACACACTAAGAAAGAAGATCTCAAATCAATGATGTAACTTTCCACCTTAAGACACTGGAAAAGTAGAATAAACTAAACTAAAATCAAGCAGAAGGAAGGAAATAATAAAAACAAAAGAATTATATTAATGGAATAGAAAAGAGAAAAAGTAATGAAACTAAAAGCTAATCCTTTGAAAAGACCAACAAAATTGACAAACCTTTAGGTAGATTGACTAAGAAATAAAATGAGAAGACTCAAACTACTAAAATCAGAAACAAAAGAGGGAACATAACTACTGACGCTACATAAATAAATGGTTTTGTAAAGAAATACTAGGAATTACACCAGTGTTCACAGCAGCACTATTCACAGTTGCCAAAAGGTGGAAGCAACCTAAATGCTCACCAACAGATGAATGGATAAACAAAATGTGGTACATACATACAATGGAATACTACTCAGTCAGTAGGAGAAATGAAGTCTTGATACATGCTACCATATGGATGGAGGTTGAAAACATTATGCTGAGCAAAATAAGCCAATCACAAAAGGAGACATATTGTATGAACTCACTTATATAAAAAAAGCAAATGTATAGAGATCAAAGTCTAGTGGTTACCAGGGGCAGGAGGGAGGAGGAAATGGAGGGTTAACGATGATGGAAAAATTGCATTGATTAAGGGTAGGGTTGCACAGCCAATTATTGTAATTGCTGTAAGTTGTACACCTGTAAAAAGTTAAATTGGCAAAAGTTGTCATAGATATATTTACAAAAAAAAAGTAGCTGCTGAGGCTGCTTACCTACAACCAAACACTTCATGGGATTTTGTTCCTTCATTTGGAGGTTTAGGGTCATAGTTTCATGGGACATCCCAGTTAACTGACCTAATAATATGTTTAGTGCTTCTATCTCTTAGTTCTCTGCATAGTGTCTGGGGTCTTAAGAGCTTGCAAGTGGCCATCCAAACCACAGCAGTTGATCTCTATTCACCTGCAGCAACAGAGGAAGAAGGAGAGTCAGGAATAGGAGGATATTGAATGTATAACTAATTGCTTCCATAAACAACTGCCTCCTTTGCCACAATACCAGAAGAACTGGATGATGCTTGGCTACCATTATTGAACATTTTGATCAAAGATTCCATAGAAGAGTCCTGACCAAAAGGAGGAAAATGCAGACTAGAATTCCAAATTCTCATGGACTCCAGAGTTTCTGGAGCCATGGAAGGTGGATGAACCCCTGAAACTATTGCCCTGAGATAATCTTTAAGCCTTAAACCAAAAATATCCCCTGAGGTCATCTTAAAACCAAACAATAGTTTAGCTTAGCTAGTAAAAAAGGTCTACCTGAAGCATTATGCTCTTTTAAGAACAATCTATATGGGATCAAACGGACAACAGCAACTCAAAATATTAGACAGGAACCTTAGGGGGCCGTGAGTTTATTTTAATGAGGGAGAAACAACTCAGAAAAAGCGGGTGAGAATGATCGCACAACTTGAAGAATGTATTCAATGTCACTAAATTGTACAAATAGAAACTGTTGAATTGGTGTATGTTTTGCTGTGTATATTCTCAACAACAACAACAAAATAAAATTTAGGGGAAAAAAGATATACTATGAACAACTGTACACCAAAAAATTAGATAAAGTAGATGAAATGGACAAATTCGTAGCAAGACACAAAGTACTTAAATGGACTCAAGAAAAAATACATAATCTGAATAGACCTATAACAAGAGATTGAAGTAGTAATCAAAAAACTACCTACAAAGAAAAACCAAAACCAGATGGCTGCACTGCTGAATTCCACCAAACTATTAAAGAAGAAGTAATTCTAATTCTACACAAACTTCCAAAAAAAAAAAGAAAAGAAGGGAACATTCTAAATTCATCCTATAAGGCCAGTATTACACTGATACTAAAACCAGACAAAGACATTACAGAAAAAACAAAACTATAGACCAATGTCTCTTATGAATATGGAAGCAAAATCCTAAAAATAAAAATAAAAAAAAAGAAAGAAAGAAAGAAACCAAAACAAATAAAAAACAAAACAAAAAGCATATCAAATCCAGCAACATATATACCATGACAAAGTGGGATATATCCTAGTGATACAACGTTCATTCAACATCTGAAAATACACCAATATAATACATCATATCGATAGAAAAAAATAACATGATCATCTCAAGAGACGCAAAAAAAGCCTTTGACAACAACCAACACTTTTGTCGTTAAAAACACTCAACAAACTAGGAATAGACAAGAACTTCCTCAACTTGATAAAAAGGCAACTGAAAAACCCACAGCTAACACCATACTTGAGAGTGCCTGGGTGGTGGAAACGGTTAGCACACTCAGCTGCTAACTGAAAGGTTAGAGGTTCGTGTCCACCCAGAGTCATCTCAGAAGAAAGGCCTAGAGATCTACTTCTGAAAAATCAGCCATTAAAAAGCCTATGGAGCTGAGTTATACACTGACATACAGGGGTTCACCATGAGTCAATGTCAACTCGACAGCAATTGTTTTTTTAACACCATACTTAATGAAGAAATACTGGATGCTCTTCTCCTAAGATCAGGAACAAGACAAGGATGTCCCCTCTTGCCATTTCTATTACCATTGTACTGGAGGTTCTAGCCATGGCAATTAGCCACGAAAAAATAAGGCATCCAGAGTAGAAGAAAAGACATAAAACTATATCTATTTGAAGATGATATGAACTTGTATAAAGAAGATCCTAAGGAATCCATTCAAAACTATTAGAACTAATAAATGAGTTCATGAAGGCTGCAGGATACAAGATCAATATACAAAAATCAATTGTATTTCTATATACTTGCAATAAACAATCTAAAAAGAAATTTAAAAATTACCATTTACAAGAGCATCAAAAAGAATAAAATACTTAGGAATAGGCCAATATGGTGCTACAGACAGAAGCACCGTGCTGTCCCTCTACAGCAAAGACCCAAAAAACTAAGTAAAATGTACACTGTCAATCCTGGAACCTTAAGCATCAAATGAAGGGATAAAGAACTCAACTAAACACCAAATGAAATAAGAAACCGAGAGAACAGAGAATGTGGAGGGCTACACGGCACAGACATGCCATCTTGGACGACTCAGCCACCAAGAACGGTGGGCAGGGAGTACAGGAAGCCAACTTCACGGAGCTCCCAGCAGGAGACAGAGCACACAGTAACCAGAGATGCACACACTTTCCCACCTCCACTTCCCTCTGCATGGACTCTGCCGCTTTCCAGCGGGCCATGGTTGCTTGACCGGAGAGAAGCTGGCTACTTCCCACTAGATTTGCCCCACCCTCACTGGCCATTTGGCAGGAGAGCTGCAGGTACACAGCTTCACCAGTCCACACCATCATGCTGGTGGACTCCCTTGGAACATTTTTTTTCTTTCTTGGTTTCCTGTCTCTCTCCTACTTCCCTTCCTTTCTCCCAACCACTTGGCTGCATGTGCCATCCCCATCGCTTTTTGACGGGCTATGCCACACCGCTCAGCTGGGGCGCCACTGGCACACAGCTTCCTCAACCTGTGCCACCACACCAGTGGGCTCCCTTGGGGGCATTTTTCTTTTCTTTTCTCAGTTTCTTGTCTCTTTCTACATTCCTTCCTTTCTGTTCTCCTGACCACCCGATCACGTGTGCCTTTTTTTTTCTTTTGGTTTCTCATCTCTCTCTTCCTTCCTTTCTTTCCTTTCTTCTGCCGACCTGGCCACGTGTGCCATCTGTGCCCCTTCTTGATGGGCTGTGCCACACTGCATGGCTAGAAAGCCACTGACACACATCTTCCCTGGGTCCATGCCACTCCACTGGCAGGCTCCCTCAACCCTATTTTTTTGTTTGTATTTGTTTTTGGCTTGTTTCTCTCTCTTATTCCTCAAACCCACTTAGCTCCCCAGAGCACATCCTCTTCCCTTCCCTCCTGCTTAACTGCACCTTGCTATGAGTGCCACATACCTGGGTGGCTCAAGTGTGGACCACCTGACCCTGCCCTGCATTGCGCCGGCCCCACCCTGTCAGCAACAATATGTTCTGCCAACGACCCATCCCTGTCCTTCACTCTTTTCTGGACCTGCCCCACTGCACCACAGCTGAACAACTGGTCCTGCCCACCTGGACAAAGTGGTGAGAAAATATGGAAAAGACAGACAAAACAATGGAAGAATTCAAGAAAATAATACAAGAACAAAATGTTAAAATAAACAAATTAGAAATCATTCAAAAACAGCAATTAGAAATCCAAAAGACGAACAACAAGATTTCAGAAATGGACAGTGCCATAGAAAGTTTTAGGAGCAAATTTGAAACTATGGAAGACAGGATCAGTGACATTAAAGAAAAATCCTTAAACACCACTTTGAGAAAAATCAGAAAAAAGAATGAAGAAAAATGAAGAAACCTTGAGAACCATGTGGGATACAATGAAAAGCAAAAATTGGCCTGTGATCAGAGTTCCAGAACAGGGGGAGAAAACAGAAAACACAGAGGACCGTTGAAGATTTGCTGACAGAAATCTTCCCTAATATCATGACAGATGAAAAGCTGACCATACAAGACGCTCAATGAACCCCATATAAGTTAGACCCCTAAAAGAAAATCACCAAGACTTATCATAATCACACTTGCTAGAACTAAAGACAAAGAATCCTGAGAGCGGCTCAAGAAAAAAGAAAAGTCACATACAGAGGGAAACAATAAAACTAAGCTCTGATTACTCAGCAGAAACCATGCAGGCAAGAAGGCAATGGGATGACATATACAAAACCTTGAAAGAAAAAAATTGCCAACCAAGAATAATATATCCTGCAAAACTGTCACTCAAATATGATGGTGAAATTAGGACATGTCCAGATAAACAGAAAATAAGGGAATATGTAAAAACCAACAAAACTTACAAGAATTATTAAAGGGAGTCCTTCAGTTAGAGAACCAACAACATCAGACAACAGTCTGAATCTAGGATGCAAGACTGCATCAGCCACATACCAACTTAGGTAATAAACTCTCAAGGATAAAACAAAACTTAAAAATTTACAACAGAGTACCAGAAAGGTCAATCTATAAATGACAACAACGTCAGAACAATAAAAAGGGAATAAATGGTGTAGGTATAGAACTTTCAAATGAAAGGGAAGTCAAAGAGATACCAAGCAATAAAAGACTGGTTCAGACTTTGGAAGATAGGGGTAAATTTCAAGGTAACCAAAAAGAAAGTTAACAAACCTACTCATCAAAATAGAGAAGAAAAACATAAAGTCTCAGTAAACATCAAATCTACAAAAAAGAAAAAAACAAACAAAAAAATCCACAACCAAAAGTAATTCAGCATAGGAAAGTAAGAGGAACAAAGAAAATGTCAGCACCACGAAAAGCACTACAAAATGACAGCACTACACTCACACCTATCAATAATTACACTGAATGTAAATGGCTTAAATGCACCCATAAAGAGACAAAGAGTAAAAGAACGGATTTAAAAAACAGGACCCATCAATATACTGTCTACAAGAGATACACCTTAGAAACAAAGACATAAATATATTAAAAATCAAAGGATGGAAAAATATATCAAGGAAACAGCTATCCAAAAAAGCAGGACTGGCAATGTTAATCTCAGATAAAATAGACTTTAAAACAAAATCCACCATAAAAGACAGAGAAGGACTTTATATATTGATTAAAGGAACAATCTGCCATGAAGACATAACCATAATAAATACCTACACACCCAATAACAAGGCTAAAAATACATAAACCAAACTCTAACGCACTGAAAGGAGAAACTGTCAGTTCCACAATAACATTAGGAGACTTCAACATACCACTCTTGGTACAGGATAGAATATTTAGAAAGAAACTCAACAAAGATACAGAAGATCTAAAGACCACAATCAACCAACGTGCCCTCATAGACTTATATAGAAGAGTCCACCCAACAGCACCAAAGTATACATTCTATTCCAATGCACATGGGACGTTTTCCAGAATAGACCACGTTAGACCATAAAGCAACCCTCAACAAATACAAAACATTGAGGTAATACAAAATATCTCTCTGATCACAACACCATCAAAGTAGAAATTAACAACAAGAAGAGCAAGGAAAAAAAATCAATTTCATGGAAACTGAATAACACCCTGCTTAAAAACCACTGGGTAATAAAAGAAATTACAGATACAATAAAAAATTTCCTAGAATCAAATGAGAATGAAAACATATCATACCAAAACCTTTGGAACACAGCAAAGGCAGTGCTCAGAGGTCAATTTATAGCAACAGATGCACCCATCAAAAAAGAAGAAAGGGACAAAATCAAAACATTAGCTACACAACTTGAACAAATAGAAAGAGAACAGCAAAAGAAGCCCACAGCCACTAGAAGAAAGGAAATAATAAAGATCAGAGCAGAAATAAATGAAACAGAGACTAGAA
>NW_004444027.1:2329088-2330710 GCF_000243295.1 Trichechus manatus latirostris
CAATCCTGATCCAAATACCAAGATCATTCTTTAAAGAGATGGAAAAACTAATCACTAGCTGTATATGGAATGGGAAAATGCCCCAGATAAGTAAAGTACTATTGAAGAAGAAGAAAAAAGTAGGAGAACTCACACTACCTGACCTCAGAACCAACCATACAGCTACGGTAGTCAAAACATCCTGGTACTTGTACAACAACAAACACATTGACCAATGGAACAGAACTGAGAACTCAGATATAAATCCATCCACCTATGGTCAACTGATCTTCGACAAACGCCTAAAGTACATTAAATGGGTTTACATAACAAATTATCTTCTCATTAAACAGTACATATATTATTTTATGGCATTGGTTAACAACCCCATAACGTGTCAGTACTCTCCTTTCTCAACCTTTGGTTTCCCGTTACCAGCTTCCCTGTCCCCTCCTGCCCTGGGCTAGTGTGCCCCTTTAGTCTCGTTTTGTCCTATGGGTCTGTCTAATCTTTGGCTAAAAGATGAACGTCCAGAGTGACTTTATTACTGGGCTAAAATTGTGTCTGGGGGCCATACTCTCGGGGTTTCTCCAGTCGATGTCAGGCCAGTAAATCTGGTCTTTGTGAGTTAGAATTTTGTTCTACATTTTTCTCCAGCTCTGTTCAAGACCCTCTGTTGTGATCCCTGTCAGAGCAGTGGTGGTAGCCCGGCACCACCTAGTTGTACTGGACTCAGTCTGGTGGAGGCCATAGTCATTGTGGTCTATTAGTCCTTTGGACTAATCTTTCCCTTGTGTTTATAGTTTTCTTCATTTTCCCTTGCTCCTGAAGAGGTGAGACCAGTGGAGTATCTTAGCTGGTTGCTCACAAGCTTTTAAGACCCCAGATGCTACTCACCAAAGTAGAATGTAGAACATTTTTTCTTATAAACTATGTTATGCCAATTGAGCTAGATGTTCCTTGAGACCGTGGTCCCCACAGCCCTCAGCCCAGTAATTCAGTCCCTAAGGGAGTTTGGATTTGTCCATGGAGCCTCAATGACCTTACCCTGAACAAGTTGTGCTGGCTTCCCCAGTATTGTGTACTGTCTTACCCTTCACCATAGTTACCACTTACCTACTGTCTATTTAGTGTTTTTCACCCCACTCCTCCCCTCCCTCGTAACCATCAAAGATTGTTTCTTTTTGTGTGGAAACCTTTTTTTTTTTATTGTACTTTAGGTGAAGGTTTACAGAATAGTTTCTCATTAAACAGTCAGTACACATATTGTTTTATGACATTGGTTAATAACCCCACGACATGTCAACCCTCTCCATTCTCAATCTTTTTTTTTTTTTTTGGTGAAAATATACATAGCCAAAGATACACCACTTCAAAAATGTCTACATGAACAATTCAGTGACATCAATTACGTTCTTCCAGTTGTGCTATTCTCACTTTAGATGAAGGTTTACACAACAAAATAGTTTCTCATTAAACAGTTAGTACACATGTTGCCCCATGGCAATGGTTAACAACCCCACTACATGTCAACACTGTCCTTACTCCACCTTGGGTTCCCTATCACCAGCTTTCCTGTCCCCTTCTGCCTTCTAGTCCTTGTCCCTGGACTGCTGTGCCTCATTAGTCCCGTTTTGTTTTAT
>NW_004444027.1:2333666-2335386 GCF_000243295.1 Trichechus manatus latirostris
GAATGAATCCTACCTGGTCCTGGTGTATTATTTTTCTGATATGATGCTGAATTCTATTGGCTAGAATTTTGTTGAGAATTTTTGCATCTATATTCGTGAGACTTAGTGGTCTGTAATTTTTTTGTGTGGTGTCTTTGCCTGGTTTTGGTATCAGAATTATGCTGATTTCATAAAAAGAATTTGGAAGTACCCCTTCCTTTTCTATGTTCTGAAATAATTTGAGTGGTACTAGTGTAACCTCTTCTCTGAATATTTTGTAGAATTCTCCAGTGAAGGCATCTGGGCCAGGGTTTTTTTGTTGTTCTTGTTGGGAGTTTTTTAAAATTACCTTTTCAATGCCTTCTCTTGTTATGGTTCTGTTCATATTTTCAACATTAATTTGTGACAGTTTGGGTAGGTAGTGTGTTTCTAGAACTTCGTCCATTTCCTCTAGATTTTCAAATTTATTGGAGTATAGTTTTTCATAATACTCTGGTATGATCCTTTTTCAGTTGGATCTCTTGTAATGTCCCTCATTTCATTTCTTATTTGGGTTATTTGTGTCCTCTCCTGTTTTTCTTTTGTCAATTTGGCTAATGGTTTGTCGAATTTGTCGATCATTTCAAAGAATCAACTTTTGGTTTTGTTTATGCTTTCTATTGTTTTTCTATTCTCTATTTCATTTATTTCTGCTGTGATCCTTATTATTTCCTTTCTTCTGGTGGCTTCTTTTGCTGTTTTCTATTTGTTCAAGTTGTGTAGCTAATGTTTTGATTTTGTCCCTTTCTTCTTTTTTGATGTGTGCATCTACTGCTATAAATTGACATATGATCACTGCCTTTGCTGTGTCCCAAAGATTTTGGTATGATATGTTTTCATTCTCATTTGATTCTAGGAATTTTTTTATTCCATCCTTGACTTCTTCTATTACCCAATGGTTCTTAAGTGGGGTGTTATTTAGTTTCCATGTAATTAATTTTTTTCCTGCTTTTCCTGTTGTTAATTTCTACTTAGATGCATTGTGATCAGAGAAGATACTTTCCATTATTTTAGTGTTTTGGATTTTGCTGAGGGTTGCTTTGTGGCCTTAGATGTGGTCTATCCTGGAGAACGTTCCACGTGTGTAGGAAAAGACCGTGTACTTTGCAGTGGTTGGGTGGAGTGTTCTATATATGTCTGAGTTCAAGTTGGCTGATTGTAGCCTTTAGATCTTCTGTATCTTTACTGAGTTTCTTTCTAGACGTTTTGTCCTTTACCAGGAGTTGTGTGTTGAAGTCTTATACTATTACAGTGGAACTGTCAATTTCTGTTTTCAGTGTTGTTAAAGTTTGTTTTATGTATTTTGGCACTCTGTCATTGGGTGCATAGATATTTATTACGGTTATTGTCTTCATGCTGGATCATCCCTTTAATCATGATGTAGTGCCCTTGTTTTTTATGGTGGATTTTGTTTCAAAGTCTACTTTATCTGAGATTAGTATTGCCACTCCTGATCTTTTTTGGTGGCTGTTTGCTTGATCTATTTTTTTCCATCCTTTGATTTTTAATAAATTTATGTCTTTGTTTCTAAGGTGTGTCTCTTGTAGACAGCATATTGATGGATCATGTTCTTTATCCATTCTGTCACTCTCTTGTCTCTTTATGGGTGCATTTAGTCTATTTACATTCAGTGTAATTATTGATAGGTATATGCTTATTTTTGTCATTTTGTAGTGATTTTTTTTGTGCTGCTGGTATTTTC
>NW_004444027.1:2336512-2352434 GCF_000243295.1 Trichechus manatus latirostris
TGATTTTTAGTTGTGAATTTATTTTAGCATTTTGTTCCTTTATTATTTTCATTAATTCTTCCATTATTTTGTCTGTATTTTCCATGAATTTGTTTGCCTTTTCCATGTATGTCTATTTTTTCCTCATTTTTTGTCTCCTTTTTGCTTCAACTCTTGGATAGCTCAGAATATTAGAGATTTGAATTCCCTCTCAGGTAGTTCTAGTGCCTTTTCTTCTACCAGAAAGTCATCTGGTGTTTTATTTTGGACGTCTACTGGAACCATCCTGTCCTGTTTTTTTTTTAATATGTTTTGATATTGTCTGCTGTCTTAGAGACTTTCAGTAGTTATTTTCTTTGTTTATTGATTGTAGATTTGTTTCATCCTGCTTTCTTATTTTATTCGATTATGTCTGAGCAGGTGGGCTGTGCATTCTTCGCTTGTCTGTGGACATGATATTTTTCACCTCCTTGTCCAATGGACAGGGCCAGTTGCTCAGCTATAGTGTAGCAGGGCAGGTCCAGCTGAAGGGGAGGGGATGGGATGGGTTGTTTGTGGCATGTACTTGGGCCAACAAGATGAGCCACTGGTCAGCGCAGTGGAGGTTCCAGTAGGTCTTGCCTGTGCTCCTCGGGAGTGCAATGTTCAGCACACAGTGCAGATAGGCAGGAGGTAGGAGGAGGGGGAGGTTGTGATGTGTGGAAAAAAAGAGAGAGAAGAGAGAGAAACAGTAGCCAAGAAAACCCAGAATGCTGAAGGAGATTGCTGTTGGGGTGGAGAGACAAGAAACTGAGAAATGGGGAAAAACAAAAAGGAAATATAAATAAATTTTTTTTTACTTTAAAAAAAATTAAAAATTAAAAAAAAATGCCCCCAGGGATCTCACCGACATAGATGCACAAACTGAGGAGTGGCTCCCAAGCCACACAGTATACTCCGGCTATAAGGGGTGGAGCTGATACACAGTGCCAGGTATTCAGGAGACAGTAAAAGAAGGTAAGTAGAAAGAGACAAGAAACTGAAAAATGAAGAAAGATAAAAGGAAAAAAGAAAAAAGAAGAAGAAAAAAAGCCCCCAGGGACCCCACTAGCGTGGCCATGCAGACTAGGGAAACAGACCGGGGAAACAATTCCCCAGCTGAACAGTGCTTTACAGCCTGTCAAGAAGACGCAAAGACAGCACACAGAGTCAGGCGTTCAACAGAAAGGAGGGAGAAGAGGTGAGAGGCAGGGAAGAAACAAAAAGATGCCGATAAAAGCAATTCCAGCAACAAAGAAATGGCACTGAAGAAGCCGGCCAGTGTGGGAGGGGAAAATTCACGCAGCAAGGAACTGGCACCTCCCGTGCCACAGTTGCGGCCCACTGGGGAGTGGTGTATCAGCTCTCTGGGAAGCCGGGAATCTGTCCGCTGGGAAGCAGCAAATTAGCCCTCTGGGAAGCTAGGAATCTGCCCACTGGGAAGCAGCAAATTGGGCTGCTGGGAAGCCAGGAATCCACCTGCCAGGAAGCAGCGGATCAGTGAGCTGGGAAGCGGTGAAGGTCTAGAAGGGGGAGGCAGTATGGGGGGTGGGAAAGCATGTTTTGAGGTTTACCGGGTGCTCTGTCTTCTGCTGGGAGCTCTGTGAACCTGCTTTCCCATACTCCCTGTCCACTGCTCTCTGGGAGGAGTCCAAGATGGTGGATCTATGCTGTGTTAGGTGATAGGAGACCTCCGCTCATAACTCTCCTCGCTCTCTGTTCTCTGTCAGTTTCTTAGACCATTCGGTGCTTGGTTGGTTATCTCTTCATTTGACACTTAGGGTTCCAAGATTGACATTTGTCTCCGTTTTACTTAGTTTTTTTGGTTTTTGCTGTGGTGGGATGGTGTGGTGCTTCCGTCTATAGCACCATGTTCCCAGAAATAAAAAAGACAGTGTTTTTAACAAATGGTGCCGGCAAAACTGGATGTCCATCTGAAAAAAAAAAAAAAGAAACAGGACCCATATCACACACCATACATAAAAACTAACTCAAAATCGATCAAAGACCTACATATAAAACCAAAAAATAGAAAGATCATAGAATTAAAAATAGAGTCAACTCTAGAGACTCTAATACATAGCATAAACAGGATACAAACCATAACTAACAATATACAAACACCAGAAGATAAGCTTGATAACTGAGATCTTCTAAAATTTAAACAGTTATGCTCATCACAAGACTTTACCAAAAGAGTGAAAAGAGAACCTACAGACTGGGAAAAAAAATTTTGGCTATGACAAATCCGACAAAGGTCTAATCTCTAAAATCTATAGGAAAATCCAGCAGCTCTACAACAAAAAGACAAGTAATCCAATTAAAAATGGGCAAAGGATATGAACAAACACATCACCAAAGAAGATATTCAGGAAACTAACAGACACATGAGGATTTCTCAAGACCTCAAGTCATTAGAGAAATGCATATCAAAATCACAATAGATACCTTCTCACCCTGACATTACTAGCACTAATTAAAAAAAAACAAAAACAGAAAATAACAAATGTTGGAGATGCTGCGGGGAGACTGGAACTCTTATGCACTGCTGGTGGGAATGCAAAATGGTACAGCCATTTTGGAAAATGATACAGCAATTCCTTAAAAACTAGAAATAAAAATACCATATGATCCAGCAATCCCATTCCTAGGAATGTATCCTAGAGAAATAAGATCTGTCACACGAATAGACATATGCACACCAATGTTCACTGCAGCATTATTCACAATAGCAAAAAGATGGAAACAACCTAAGTGGCCATCAACAGATGAATGGGTAAACAAACTATGGTACATACACACAATGGAATACTACTGTCTTAGGCTGGGTTCTCTAGAGAAGCAAAACCAGTAAAGCATATAAATATATATATAGAGAGAGATTTATATCAAGGAAACAGCTCATGGGATTGGAGAGGCTAGAATGTCCCAAGTCCATGGATCAGGGTAGAGCTCTCTCCCAAGTCACGCAGCCGCAGAAGCTGGCAAGCCCAAGATTGTCAGGTTGGAGAGCAAGGCTCCCACTCAGAGGCTGTGAAGGTTGACGAATTCCAAGATCAGCAGGCAAGACCGTAAGGTTTCTCCTGATTCACATAGCTGCAGGGGCAGCCAAACCCAAGATTGGCAGATCAGAGAGCAGGACTCCGCTCACAGGCTGTGATTGACGAATCCCAAGTTCAGCAGATAAGCTGACAGCTCAAATCCCAAGAAGCAGAGGTGAGATGACAGGAGACAGCCACAGGATCCAGAGTGAGCAAAAAGCCAGAACGTCTGCTTATATTCAGATGCAGGCCACACCCCCAAGGAAACTCCCTTTCATCTCTGATTGCCTACTCGCAACATATTCAATCATGGGAGTGATCACATATAAACACTGAGAATCATGGCCCAGCCAAGTTGATACACAACTACGCAACAATAAAGAACAATAATAAATCTGCAAAACATCTCACAGTATAGATGAATCTGGACGGCATTATGGTGAGTAAAATAAGTCAGTCAGAAAAGGACAAATATTGTATGAGACCACTATTATAAAAACTCATGAAAAGGTCTACACACAAAAAGAAACAATCTTTGATGGTTACAAGTGAGGGGAGGGGTGGGGATAAAAAAACACTAAATAGACAATAGACAAGTGGTAACTTTGGTGAAGGGTAAGACAGTACACAATACTGGGGAAGCCAGCACAACTTGACTAAGGCAAGGTCATGGAAGCTCCATAGATACATCCAGACTCCCTGAGAGACCGAATTACTGGGCTGAGGGCTGAGGACCATGGTCTCGGGGAACATCTAGCTCAACTGGCATAACATAGTTTATAAGGAAAATATTCTACAGCCTACTTTGATGAGTAGCATCTGGGGTGTTAAAAGCTTGTGAGCAGCCATCTAAGATACTCCACTTGTCTCACCCTGTCTGGAGCAAGAGAGAATGAAGAAAACCAATGACACAAGGGAAAGATTAGTCCAAAGGACTAATGGACCACAACTACCACATCTTCCACCAGACTGAGTCCAGCACAACTAGATGGTGCCCAGCTACCACCACTGACTGCTCTGACAGGGATCACAGCAGAGGGTCCTGGACAGAGCTGGAGAAAAATGTAGAACAAAATTCTAACTTATCAAAACAAAACAAAACAAAAAAAAAAAAAACAAGACCAGATGTATGGGTCTGACAGAGACTGGAGAATCTCTGAGAGTATGGCTCCCAGACTCCCTCTTAACTCATTACTGAAGTCACTCCTGAGGTTCAACTCTTCAGTCAAAAATTAGACAGATCCATTAAAAAAATGAGACTAAATGGGAACACTAGCCCAGGGGCAAGGACAAGAAGGCAAGAAGGGACAGGAAAGCTGGTAATGGGGAACTCAAGGTCAAGGAGGGGAAAGTGTTGACATATCATGGAGTTGGCAACCAATGTCACAAAACAATATGTGTATTAATTGTTTAATGAAAAACTAATTTGCTCTGTAAAAATTCATCTAAAACATACTTTAAAAAAAAGAATAAAATACTTAAGAATAAATTTAACCAAAGAAGTACAAAATTCATACTATGTATCTACAAGACATTGTTGAAAGAAATTAAAGGAGGTCTAATAATTGGAGAAACATCCATGTTCATGGATCAGAAGACTTAACACTGTTAGGATGGAAATATTCCCCAAAGTGACTTATAGATTCAATGCAATTCCCATGAGAATCCCAGCTGACTTCATTGCAGAAATTGACAAGCTGATTCTAAAATTCATATGGAATTGAAAGGGACCCAATATAGCCAAAACAATCTTAAAAAGACAAAGTAGGAGAACTAACACTTCCCGATTTCAAACCTTACTAAAAAGCTACAGTAATCAAGACAGCGTAGTACTGGCACAAAGACGAACACAAAGATCAATGGAATAGAATGGAGAGGCAGAAGAAAGAATCAGTGAACCTGAAGTCAGTTGAAATTATCTAGTCTTAGTAGCAGCTAACAACAACAACAAAGTAGCAGAAAGAAAAAAAGAATATAGAAATATGAACAAATCCTAAGAGACCTGTGGGACGCTATCAAGCATACCAGCATACACAGTGTGGGGGTATAAGAAGAAGAGAAGATAGAGAGTAGAAAAAACATTTGACAAAATAATGACCAAAAACTTCCAACATTTGATATAAGACACGAATCTACACATCCAAGAATCTCAACAAACTCTAATAAGAATAAACAAAGAGATTAACAATAAGACATAATCAAATTGTCAAAACCAAATGTAATATACACACACCTATTTTCATTGCAGCACTATTCACACACACACAGAAAAAACCTACATGCCCATCAACCGATAGAAAACCAAAAGGGAAGAACATGCTTGGCAGTTCTCAAGCTGAAAGAACTGAAGAAAAAATTCAAGCCTCGAGTTGCAATAGTGAAGAATTCTATGGAGAAAATATAAATGACACAGGAAGCATCAAAAGAAGAAGGAATACACAGAATCATTATATGAAAAAGAATTGGTTGATGTCCAACCATTTCAAGACATAGCATATGACCAGGAACTGATAGTATTGAAGGAGGAAGTCCAATCTGCACTGAAGGCATTGGAGAAAAACAGGGGTCCAGGAATTGATGGAATACCAACCGAGATGTTTCAACAAACGGATGCAGAGTTGGAGGTGCTCACTCATCTATGTCAAGACATTTAGAAGACCGCTACCTGGCCAACCAACTGGAAGAGATCCATATTTGTGCCCATTTCAGAGAAAGGTGAGCCAACAGAATGGGGAAGTATCGAACAATATCACACACAAGTAAAATTTTGCTGAAGATCATTCAAGTGCAGTTGCAGCAGTACATGACAGGGAACTGCCAGAAATTCAAGCCAGATTCAGAAGAGGTTATGGAACTAGGGATATCATTGCTGATGTCAGATGGATCTTGGCTGAAAGCAAAGAACACCAGAAAGATGTTTACCTGTGTTTTACTGACTATGCAAAGTCATTTAACTGTGTGGATCATAGCAAATTATGGATACCATTTCAAAGAACAGGAATTCCAGAACACTTGATTGTGCTCATGAGGAACTTGTACATTGACCAAAGGGCAAGTCGTTCAAAAACCACAAGGGGATACTGCATGGTTTAAAGTCAGGAAAGGTGTGCATCAGGGTTGTATCCTTTCATCATAATTATTCAATCTGTTTGCTGAGCAAATAATCTGAGAAACTGGACTATATGAAGAACATGGCATCAGGATTGGAGGAAGATTCATTAACCACCCTCGATATGCAGATGACACAACCTTGCTTCCTCAAAGTGAAGAGGACTTGAAGCACTTACTGATGAAGATCAAAGACCACAGCTTTTAGTATGGATTGCACCTCAACACAGAGAAAACAAAAATCCTCACAACTGGACCAAGAAGCAATACCATGATAACCGGAGAAAATATAGAAGTTGTCAAGGATTTCATTTTACTTGGATCCGCAATCAATGCCCATGGAAGCAGCAGTCAAGAAATCAAATGACACATTGCACTGGGCAAATCTGCTGCAAAAGACCTCTTTAAAGTGTTTAAAAAGCAAAGATGTCACTTTAAGGACTAAGGTATGCCTGACCCAAGCCATTGTGTTTTCAATCACCTCATATGCATGTGAAAGCTGGACAATGAATAAGGAAGACAAAAAAACTGATACCTTGCAGTTATGGAGTTGGTGAAAAATATTGAATATACCATGGACAGCCAGAAGAACAAACAAATCTGTCTGGGAGGAAGTACAGCCAGAATGTTCCTTAGAAGCAAGGATGGCAAGACTTCGTCTCATGTATTTTGGACATGTTATCAAGAGTGACCAGACCCTGGAGACTGACGTCATGCTTGGTAGAGAAGGTGGTCAGCGAAAAAGAGGAAGACCTTCAACGAGATGGACTGACACAGTGGCTGCAACAATGGGCTCAAGCATAACAATGATTAGGAAGATGGTACAGGACTGGGCTTTGTTTTGTTCTATTGTACATAGGGTCGCTATGAGTTGGAACCATCTCCACAGCACCTAACAACAACAACAAAACAAACATAAATAGAGCATCTTGAAAGCAGCAAGAAAGAAGGAATTCATCCCATACAAGGGATTCTCAATAAGATTAATAGCCAATTTCTCCCCAGAAACCATGGAGATAAGGCAGTGGGATGACATTTAAAGTCCTAAAAAAAAAATAAAAAAAACTACCCTTCAAAAACGAAGGAAAGACCGCCCTGACAAGGAACACAACAGAGAGTCCCTGATGGAGAAGGAGAAAGGTGGGGTGCAAGACTCAAATTCTAGTGAGAAGACCAGACTTAATGGTCTGACCGAGACTGGAGGAACTCCGGAAGGCATGGGCCCCATATTCTCTATCAGCCTAGAACTAAAACAATTTCCGAGGCCAACTCTTCAGACGGGGATTGGACTGGACTGTGGCACATGAAGTGATACTTGTAAGGAGTGTGCCTCTTAGCTCAAGTAGATACAAGAGACTAAATGGACAGCTTCTGTCTGGAGGTGAGATGGGAAGGCAGAGAGGGTTAGGAGCTGGTTGAATGGACATAGGAATCAGGCGTGGAAAGGAGGAGTGTGCTGTCACAGTATGGGGAGAGCAATTAAGGTCACAAAAGAATGTATGTATAAATTTTTGTATGGGAGACTAACTTGAAATGTAAACTTCATTTAAACTACAACAATAAAAAATAATAATCATCTTTGTGACCAGGCGAAGACAGTTAATTTAAAAAAAAGGAGAAATTAACACATTCCCAGATAAACAAAAGCTAGTTTGTCGCTAGTAGACCTGCCCTACAAGAAATGCTAAGGCTGAAAGAACACTAGACAGTAACTCAAAACCATATGAAGAAATTTATAAAGGTGCATTTTCAAGTCAGCATGGAAAGGATTGCTTTAAAATTAACAAATGTTGTTGGACAACTTGGCTATTCAACTCGGGAAAAATGAAGTTAAGTAACTGACAACATATCAAAAATAAATTTCAGGTGGATTAAGGTTTTACCTGTAAAAAATAAACCTATAAAACAATTAGAAAATATTATAAAGAACCAGATCTATAATCCCGGTGAAGGTCTCTCCAAGCCATCTGAGACTGATAAATTTGATTACATGGACATTTTAGACTTCTTCAGAGTGAAATAATGTTAAAAGACAAGTGACAAGACTGAAAAAAATGTATGCCACACACAAATCAGACAAAGAAATTGGATGAAGACAAGCAAATACAAAGAAGGTAGAATACTTAAGAACATAAAGTAGTTCAGTGTGAACTACACATAGGGTACATGTCTTTCCATAAAATAAGACAGGTCGTGAGATAAGTTAGCTAGCTAGCTAGCTGCCATGCAGTTGACTCCGACTCATGGCGACTTTATGTAAACCAGATCGCTGGGGAGTGCATCATCGTGGCTATTGTACCAATCCATCATACTGAGGGTCTCCCTGGCCCTCTGCTTTATGAAACATGATGTCCTTCTCCAGTGATTGATCCCTCTTGACAGTGTGTCCAAAACAAGGAAGTTGGACAAAATTCTGTTGTGATCCATATGGTTTTCATTGACCAATTTTCAGTAGATTGCCAGGCCTTTCCTCCTAATCTTTTTCTGGAAGCGTTACTGAAACCTATCTACCACGGGTGATCCTGCTGGTATTTTAAACACCCTTAGCATAGCTTCCAGCCACCACATTACAACAAACTGACAGAAGGTAGTCAGCTCCATGCCAGCTGTTTATCTAAGTTAGGTGATGGGATTTGGGTGATTATTTTCTTCTCTACCTTTTCCTGAAATTTTCCAATTATTCTTACAATAATGGCGTGTTATGTTTGTGATTAAAATTTATTTAACTACAACAAAAAAGTCTGGGCTGCCTTATATTGTTTCCTGTTTGACGTGTTTATATTTCACCAGTTTTACTTTACGGTATGATGGGGAGGCACTGGGGTTTTTTTGCTTCCTTTTTTTCACCACGATACCTATTACAAAACTGAGTCCTTAACAGATATTTTTAAAAAACGCTAACAGATTAGATAAAACAATGTTGATCCACTAAGTGTGGGAGATTTGGGTGCTAATACATTAGCACCTTACACTTCCTCATTACATACTTCTCCCTATCCTCTATGCCAGTGCCATCTGCATAACTCACTCTATCCGGTCAGTACAAATCACTACGTGCAAGAATTCATTCCTGGCGCGCGCGTCAGCGTGACTCTCGCGTCTCCACGTCCGTGGCCCACATGGGAACGCCCTCCCCCACCACGCCCTGTCGCTTGGTGTGTTGTTATCACATGACCTGGGCGGGCCCTGACGTCAGGGGCAGGGGAGGGTCTGCGCACGCGCAGAAAAGGGGGCGGGGGACTCGGCTTGTTGTGTTGCTGCCGGAGAACCAGAGACCGTCTTGCTGCGCTCGCAGCTACTTCAGCCACCCGACAATGTCTTCTAATTTAGTAGAGCAGCCACCGCCCCTGCACAACAATAACAACAACTGCGAGGAAGGCGAACAGCCTTTGCCACCGCCAGCCGGCCTAAACAGTGAGTGCTGCCCCGGCTGGATTGGTAAAGGGGATGGGGGAGGAGGAGCTGGTCTGGCCGCCACCACAAGCTTAGCGCTGGGGGTGGGGGGGGAACAGAAGGCAGCCTATTGGTCAAGGCCGAGGATGTTCAGGTGACTGACAGCTCCCATCACCTGTCAAGATGAGGGGCTCTTGCCTTCCTCTTCGCCTGTCTCCCCTACCTTCTAGGATCTTGTGTTGGAAACTGTTGCTGTTCGGTGTTGGGGAGTGCAGGTGAGTGGGAAGAGACGAGCGTTGGGTCGCCCAGCGGGCTGATAGACGAGGCCCCTCCACCTGTGGTGGGCCCGCAGAACGGAGCCTGTCGAGGCCTGGAGGGGGCGGTCCGTCGGGGCGCAGGGAGGAAGGAAAGGGCGGGGACGGTGGGTGGAGCGGGCCGCGGAGGGGACGTGGGAAGGGATGGGGACGTGCACTGGGGACGCCGGGGGATGGACGGGCGGGCGGAGGGCGGCAGCAGAGGGAGGGGCAACAGAGAGGAGGAAAGCTGAGGGACGTGTCCAAGATCAGGTGTGCAATGGAGCTTAAGCCTCTGCATCACTAGCTAACGTCTCTGAATTGGGCTTCCCCCAGGTTTTGGAACGTGAGCCCTCCGGGTGCGTTCTTTTGTTACCACAATCTCGTCGGGAAAATAAATCCATTTTGTAATTTAATGGTTACTTGAATCACGTGCGGAAGCGAGGAGTCTGTGTTACTTTCTTTTTTTTGGAGATTTTTCAAAGTTGCTGAAGTTATGTTTTTAAATGACAAGATTGTCTGCCAAGAAACCTGTTTATAAACATTCTTTTGAACTGCCCAAGATTGCACAAATCACGGTGTGAGGAAATGAGTTTTCAGAAATATAATTAAAAACACCCTCATAGACATGAATAGTTGAAAGTTAATGAGCAATATTGAGTTACGACCAAATACAGTTGCTTCATAACATTCTGGTGCTCAAACATCTCGTCCTAATGTTATTTTCAGTTGTTTTTAGACCTCGGAGTCGTCGTGGAAAGGTTCTTGTCTAGTCTTTCTGTAATGCGTCTCTTATGGAAGAGATAATTGAGATAGTTAACATACGGCCAAATTGTTTAAACGTCATTTGGATGCTTAAAGGTCATTTAAAAACTTGCAGTACGTTTTATCATAAGAGAGAGGTTCTTCCAGCAAGGCCTAAAAATTGTTTTAGGCAGAGTTCCCACAAGCATGGGAATAGAATTTGAATATTTTAAAATGTATTCATTGTTTATTGCTTCTTCTCTTTCTTTCTTAAAATCTAGTTTTATTTATTTTTGTTGTTGAGAATATACACGGCAAAAACATCAATTCAACAATTTCTATATGTACAGTTCAGTTATGTTGATTACATTATTCAAGTTGTGCAACCATTCTCACCCTACTTTTCTCAGTTGTTCCTCTCATTAACATAAACTCACTGCGCTGTAAGGTTCCTAATACTGTGCTGTAAGATTCCTATCTGATCTTTCGAGTTCTAGAATGTGTTTATATTATTATTCACAGTAAATTAGGATTGATTTATGTGCCTTTAGATGTTACTTGTATCAAATATTAACAGGCATTTTTAATTGGTTTACGATTTTTAGCATATACTCTTAGAAGCCTGGGATTTAGAATGGGAAGAGACGCTTTAGAAATAATTGTTTCCTCTTATTTACAGGTGAAGAAACTGAGATTAGAATTTACTTAGAGTAAGGTGACTTGCCCAAGTTCACCACAGGCTGCAGTTTAGAGTTTAGGTACTGACTTTCAGCCAGTCTAGTGCTCCTTTGGTACACTTCTGTTTCAGTGGCCCAGAATCCTCTATGTGTGTTTCTTATTATCTCCGTGTGCTATTCTACTCAATGATCTATCTTGTCGGTATTTTATTTCTGAATTGTCTTCAGTGTTGTCCTTTGATACTTAAAAGTTGCTTGTTTGGTTAATATGTGTACATGATTTCACAGAAAACAAAGGGATTTTAATTTTCCTTTGACCATTTAACAAAAAAATGAGATTGAGCTCTATGTGATTGTTTTGTGCCTTTGTCTGACAGACCTGTGAGGTGTTTGATGTCCTTGGCCAATCAGTGGTTGCTACGTTTACATTAGCTGTTACTGAAGTGGAAGAATAGTCAACCTACAGATGATATCAAAATGTGTCTTTGGGAAATCTGTTAGATAGAAAGTGTCTTATTTGGAGTGGAGTGAGCTTTTAAAAGTTACTGAAAAGCATTCTAGATAATGCTGTATTTAATTACTCTTCTTGCCTCTTACTCTGCTTTTTTTTTTTTGGCTCATTACACAACACTGGACTGAACAAAACAAGAGTGAGCAAAACAAGTTATTCAGGCATCTAAAAACTGTCCAAATTGCAGATAAATTGAAATACTTTGTTGAATAAAGTTGCGCAATTATGAAAAACAGAAGATGAAACTCATTGTACAGATTATCTCTGGCTTGGGATGTTATCTTTAGTTCAAGAGTCAAAAGCAGAGTTTCAATAGCAAATTATTGAAATATCTGGAATAATGAAACCCTGATTTTTATTTATTTTTTTACTTTACTACTGTAGGCGGACCATTCACTTTCATTACAAATTAGTGGGCAGATATCTGAACTACTTCCAAAGTTAGAAGAGTATTTTCCGTTGCTAGTTTTATTCTTAAAACATCAAGCTAGTTAATATTTATATAGTACATTCATGTCATGAGATTCAGTAGGTAGTATAAGAAAAGTCAAGGTAGTATAATTCTTGTTATTGTTTAATGTGGGAATAAACAGGTTTACCCTTTTTTTTCTTTTTAAATATCTTCAACCATGATGTACTTGCTTCCCGAGTGTGGTAAGAAGGCTTTTAAGGCTGTGACATGTAAAACTTCATTGCATTGTAATACTCTTGAATATATAAGTAACCTGTATATAAGTACTGACTTCTTCAAAAAGACCAAAATTTTTTCTTTTTTAGAGAATACCAATAACTATTCTTGGTCTGGATTCTAGTATCAGATACTTAAAATAAAAGCTTTGAGGAAAGAGGATAGAGTATAATGAAATATGTCTCCCCTGGTTAGATGAGCGTTACTTGTAGGACCTTGAAAGGTTAGCGAAAAAAATGAGTTGAAATTCTTTTTCCTTCTCTCCCCTTCCCTTAACCAACCTTCTTCAAGAGAAGAATTGAACTGGTGATTTTAAAACTGTAAAGGATATACAGCATACAGTCATAAATGTAGTCACAATTATTTGAATAATCTTAGAGAATTTAGGAACATGCTTCTCTGAGAATCTGTTAACTATTTCCAAAGGCTTAAACTGGAAAATATATCATGTCATCGTGTATGTTCAAAACTGACATAAGAGAACAATTTTCAGTTTATAAGTATCTTGGAATGTAATAAAGAGCCTACAGATTTTAATTTTAAAGCTTGCTTATTAGGAAGAGAATTCACTTTGAGATTTTTTTCTACTTTGTATTATTTGGACAGCACAATCCTCTTGTTTCCTTTCCATGTAAAATGGACTTTGTGAGGATCAGTAGAGTTAGAACATTAAGACATTCTGAGGCTGTAAATCAGGAATGAATTAGATGATGGGGAAAAGGCATATGTGGTTAATTTATTGAGAAAGACTAGTTAGCTTTTTCATTTTACTTAAAAGATAAAGTTAATATGTATTCTGTTAATGAATATCTCTGTAGATAACTTTCTCTGCAGCACTTTTTATTGCCATGGATGATATTGCTGGAAGAAAATTACTGAGTTAAAGAAAATCTGCCTTTTTAAGGCTCTTAATACATATTGTCAAACTACTCTCCAGAATGTTCTCTGAAGCCCTGATTATAGTAACAAAAAGTATTAGAAACAATCAGTTGGTTAATGGTTAAACCATTACCATTTGAGTAATGGTTAAAGTATGGTATATCTTTATGATGGGATATAATGCAGTTGTTCAAAAGAATGAAGCAAGTTAATATGCATTGACACTGAAAGACATCTACAAGTTGTTTGGTGAAAAACACTACTTACAGAAAATATGTACGATATGATTCCATTTTTGTAAAACAAAAGCAAAAAGCAAAACTATATTTGTATTGAAAAAACTGGAATTCTACAGGTGCAAGTGTCCTATGAGAGCAGAAATGAGAGGTTTGGAGGAGAGATATTTTTACTTTATGTACTGATGTTTACGTTTTGGAGAAATGCTTTTTTTTTATTGTGGTAAAAAATATATAACAAAACATTTATTATTTCAGTCCCTTTTACATGTACAATTCAGTGTCATTATGTTCACCATGTTGTGCAGCCGTTACTGTTTCCAATTTTTTTCATCACCCTTAAGAGAAATTTAGTGTCCCTTAAGTGAACACATTATTTTTGTAATAATTTTTTAGGATGATAGAGTATAATTATAATGATAGCTAACACTTTCATAGCACTTACCGTATACTAGGCACGTTTCTTGATTTTCTTTGTGCTTTATTCATTTAATCCTTGTAACAACCCTATGAGGTTATTGTTGTTAGGTGCCGTCTAGTCGGTTCTAACTTGTAGCAGCCCTGTGTACAACAGGATGAAGCATTGCCCGGTCCTGCGCTATCCTCACGATCGTCGTTAATGCTTGAGCCCATTGTTGCAGCCACTGTGTCAATCCATCTCATGAAGGTCTGGCTCTTTTTTGCTGATCCTCTACCTTACCAAGCATAATGTTGCCTCCTGATAACATGTCCAAAGTATGTGAGACGAAGTCTTGCCATCCTCATCCTCTCTTCTAAGGAGAATTCTATCTGTACCTCTTCCAAGACAGATATGTTCGTTCTTCTGGCAGTCCATGGTATGTTCAATATTCTACGCCAACACCATAATTCAAACGCAGCAATTCTTCTTCAGTCTGCCTTATTCATTGTCCAGCTTTCGGATGCCTATGAGGTGATTGAAAATACCATGGCTTGAGTCAGGCACACCTTAGTCCTTAAAGTGATATCTTTGCTTTTTAACACTTTAAAGAGGTGTTTTGCAGCAGATTTGCCCAGTGCAGTGTGTGTTTGATGTCTTGACTGCTGCTTCCATGGGCATTGATTGTGGATCCAAGTAAAATGAAATCCATGACAACTTCTATATTTTCTCCATTTATCATGATATTGCTTCTTGGTCCAATTGTGAGAATTTTTGTTTTCTTTATGTTGAGGTGTAATCCATACTGAAGGCCATGGTCTTTGATCTTCATCAGTAAGTGCGTCAAAGTTTCTTCACGTTCAGCAGGCAAGATTGTGTCATCTGCGTATTGCAGATTGCTAATGAGTCTTTCTCCAGTCCTGTTGCCCTATTCTTCATATAATTCATTTTCTGTGTGCTTTATTCATTTACTCCTGGTGACAACCCTATGAGAAACCTGTTGCCGTCAAGTTGATTCTGACTCATAGTGACCCTACAGGACAGAGTAGAACTGCCCTGAAAACCCCATGAAGCACAGTGCTATTCTAATACACGTGACTTTGTCATGAGTCAGGTCCACTTGACGGCAGCTGATACAGGGCTGGGACAACCACTGGGGCTGACGTAAATGGATAAAGAAGGAAGAAAGGATAACTTAATTTTTATTTAGCAAATTTTTATTTAGGGTTTCCAAGGAGCATCTGATGGATTTGAACTGCCAACCTTTTGGTCAGCAGCCAAATGCTTAACTGTGCCACCAGGGCCCCAGCAAACCCTATGAGGTGGATACAATTATTGTCCCCTTTTTATAGACAAGACATCTGAGACAGAGAGAGGTTAAGTAAATGTCCATGGTATAACTACTGGTAAGAGGTAGAGTGGGAGTCTGGCTCCAGTCTGTGCTCTTAACCACTGTAGCATATTGTTTGCCTTAAGTAGAAATCTTAGTTATGCTACAAGGTGTTAAGGTAACCATGGAGATCCTTTTTATTACGCTTTTCTATGTATGTCTTCTCAGGTTCTTAAAATATATGTTAGATTATGATTGTTTACATATTTTTAGTGAAGAAAGTAGAATTCACATATTGGGTTGGAAAACCTTCAAAAAATGAAGATTCAGAAAACCTGGTATTGTTACAGACTTTTTTCTCTTTGATCAAATACCTCAAGTGAACGTTAATTATTTTAGGGAAGACTGGTTTTCATAAAGACCCATCTGGAACTCCTGGTTCCTTAGCTCTGCTTCTGTCAGAGCAGCTCTGGTTTTTTGTTTGTTTTTGGTTTATTTTACATATTAGGCTTCTGTACAAGAAGAACTGGTTCCATTGGTTTAAAAAAAGTTTGAAAATCCTAGAAACAGTAGGAGTAGGGAAAAAAACCCGTTTTTTAGTTACCAATATTCATTCTCTCTCTCTCTC
>NW_004444027.1:2352943-2357710 GCF_000243295.1 Trichechus manatus latirostris
ATATATATATATATATATACACATACATATCGGGTGCAGGCCACACTCCCAGGGGAAACCCTTGCAACTGATTGGCTGATCACATCAGATCACATCATGGAGGTGACTACATAATACATAATAATCATGGCCTAGCTGAGTTGACACATAACATTAACTATCACACAGAGGCACTCCAAATATTAACTTATTTTCAATGTTAGATCTATCTTAGATTTGCTAGTTGAATTTGTTGATCCATTTTTATTTCTGTCTAGTCAGTGTCCATTTTCGTGTGTATATTGAGCTAGGCTATGGAGATGTCATACAACTTTGTTGTTTGGCAGTGCAGTCTCAAGTAATTGGTAGTGATTATAGGGCTGTGGCGGAGTCCCTGGGTGGTGCAAACAGTAAATGCGCCCAGCTAACCAAAAGATTGGAGGTTCAAGTCCATTCAGAAGCACCTCAGAAGAAAGACCTGGTGCTCTACTTCTGAAAAATCAGCCATTGAAAACCCTATGAAACACAGTGCTATTCTAATACACGTGAGTTTGTCATGAGTCAGGTCCACTTGACAGCAGCTGATACAGGGCTGGGACAACCACTGGGGCTGACATAAATGGATAAAAAAGGAAGAAAGGGTAACTTAATTTTTATTTAGCAAATACATTTTTCTAAGTATGTTACAAATAAAAATTCTTTTAACTAGCATGTAACAGAGCATTTCCTACTTACTAGGCACATTATCTGGAGCCCTGGTGGGGCAGTGGTTAAGAGTTACAGGGAGCTATAGCTGCTAGCCAAAAAGGTCGGCAGTTCGAATTCACCATGTCGCTCCTTGGAAACCATATGGGGCAGTTCATCTCTGTCCTATAGGGTCGCTATGAGTCAGAACTGACTCGACAGTGGCTAACAACAACAGCAGCAGGCACATTATGTGTGTTACTGCATTTAATCTTTACACCAGCCCTGTAAGGTAGGTACTTTACTTATACTGTGTTATTGACTGTTTTACAAATGAAGAACCTGAAACTCAGAAGATTGTACATCTTGGTGGAGCCATATTTCTAACCAAGTCAACCTTTGAGCTTTTCCTTCATGTAAGGATGATATTGTGTTCAGTTCTGTTTCTGGTATAGTTAGCCCCTTGTGTAGAGTGCATTTTAGGGTTTGAGCCTGTTTTGATGATTATTTTGATTTACTGATGGAAGACTGTTCAGCAGGGAAGTCTCTAATGCTTCTGCTGGGAGTTTAGAGGAATGGCATCACCAAACTGCTTGGTTTTAACTTACATTTTTTTAAACAAAATTTACTGTAGGGAATGGAAATTATGAAGAAAATACACCATACCTCTTTTTGTTGTGAAGTTTATTGGCTGCTGTTATCGATTCTTATTAAAATTAAAGCACCAGCAAACTCATTGGACCAATAAATATTTTCAAGACATCCAGATTACCAATGCCACTTCTCTTTTTTCTTGTGGCTCCACCCCCTTGGACTATCTGCCTAAGAAAAATTAATGTCTGCCTGTAGCAGATGCATACTTGTTTCTCCCCTGAAACCAACAAGGCTTAATGAAAACTCTAGAAAGTAGGAACTTGTGGGAAAGAAGAGAAAAGAGACCAGTTCACAAGGTATGCTTAGTGTATAGAAAAGGGAGAAAGAATAGGAAAAGTGAGGTATAAAGGAAAAGAAATTAGTGGGGTAGAGCTAAAGCTTTTTTCAGAATTTTTAGCATTGTCACCTCAGTTAAAAGCCAGCTGTATTTATTTTATGCTCTAGATTTGTACACAAATTGAAATTTTTGTGATTGTATTTAAGTTCCCTCTTGAGAGTCTCAGTTGTTTGTGCTAATTAGTATATAGTTGTTAACTTATTTAGATGACCCTTACAAATTTATAAGCCATATGTTTATTTCATTTGTGGACAGCACATGATTAAATAGCTGAGGTAGACTATGGAATATCTGTATGTGTGTGTGTTTATGTATGTATATACACAGTTATATATATGTATATTATAGTGTATATATATATGTATATATATAATCCTAAAAATTAAAGGTGAGTAGCCTATCTTGTGGTAAAGTAACTTTATTTTCTGAAAAGCGACCTCAAAGCAAAGTTATTATTGATTGTACATAAACTAAGGTTTAACTAGACAAATGGCTAGAGACTTTTATGAATTTTAGAGTTCCAGCTTGTTCTAAATTGAATGACTGCATGTACTTTAGGAACAAAACTTTATAGACTTTTAGACTTTTACTGCTTCTTGTTTATTTTTTTCAGAATGCTTTTGTGTTGGTTTGAGGCAAGTTAGAATTCTTATCTGAATTCACCATATTCACATCTGTGTGCACACGACAGATTTCAGTTCTGCTGTAGTTAACTTATCTGACTTGTCCAACAGGTTCCTGGGTGGAGCTGCCAATGAACAGCAGCAATGGCAATGATAATGGCAATGGGAAAAATGGGGGACTAGAACATGTACCTTCTTCATCCTCTATCCACAATGGAGACATGGAGAAGATTCTTTTGGATGCACAACATGAATCAGGACAGAGTAGTTCAAGGGGCAGTTCTCATTGTGACAGGTAGGTGAGATCCATATTTTGGTGGAATTCTGGAAACAGATGGGTTGCCCAAATGAGTTTTGATTTTACAAGGTTAATTCCCATTAGCAAGATGAATTTTAGCTTGTCTAAAATTCGTTTGCTTAAATTTTTAATTTAACAAAATAAGACTCCTGATTTATTGCAACATGCTTATTTAAATCAGACAGTTGACTGACAAGTATTTTAAGTTCCCATTGATTTTTCTCAGATTAAATTCATTTTCTTATTCTGATTGAATTATTTTTAGATGTTTGTCAGTGTAAAATTCAGTAGCATAAATATATATTTACAAAAGTACTCTAACTTTCCCGTTTTCCTTTGTACTTTGTACCCCTATTTATTACACAGATCACAGCCTGCCTTCAATTACAGTTACTTTTTTGTGTAATTGTTTTCCCTTCTAAATTGTGAGGCTCTGAAGGGAAAGGGTCATGTTTTCATCTTCTTCATACCCTTCACAGTAATGGCTCTGGCCGTAGTAAACAGTTAGTAAATGTTTGAGTCATACAAACTGCAAGTTAACTCAAGTTATAGCAATATTTTCACAGTGGAAGCACCAACTAAGCTGTGTAAAAATAGTTACTTTTGAAGGCCATTCAGTTTCCTTAGAGGAAGTTTTATTTCAAACCTCATTTTCCTATGTTCCACTAATTCCACTGATTAAGGACTACTTAGGATAAAAGATTTAAGTACAAGTAGAGTGAAACCAAGTCATTAATTTATTTTTTAGTATAAACTTTTCTTTTCCCCCAGAGAGATTAGGTATTAAGTAGCCTTGTGATATATTTAAAAATTCTCAGTATAGTAACAGCTATACTGTTTGGCAAACTCATAACACTATGATATACTGAATTATGCTCTGGTTAATTAAGAGTTAACTGATATTAATCATTTAGAAGATGCAAATGCACGGGAAGAAGATTAAAGAAACTTTTTAAAAATGTTAATACTTGTCTCTGGGGCATAGAGTTATGGATGATAATTTTCTGTTTCGTACTTTGTAATAATTTTGTATATAGCCTGAATTATGACTTATCAGAAAAAGTAAAAAGAGAAACATGAGTTAAATCATGCTTGAAGTTCCTGCTTGTCTTATAATCCAGTATTGTTACCAAGGCAGCCAGAGGAATGGTTTGTTGGCTCTGTGGTACACAGTGCACCCCATCCATCTCCGTCTCATCTCTCACTTGTCCCTGTGCTTCTTACAGCCTGAGATGGCTGTTGTCATAAGCAGAACTATAGCAGCTGGCTCTTTTCTGAGCAGCTTGCCATTGATTCCAGTAGCTACAGCATTAGTAGTTGGTCTTTACAAATGAAGATTTATATTATATTTATGTTATGGGACTTGCTGATACACTGGTTTCTGCAGATTTCTGCTTGTTATGGGCCTGTTGATAAGGCTTTTACTGTACATCCAAGTACACGACTCTTGATCATTGGTACCAGTGTGTCCATTGACCTTTTGTTCACATAGTGCTGTCGTTGAGCACAGAAAACATTACCGTTTGCTTTTCTGGCCATCGTACTTCATTTATGGTTGTAGTATACTTGTGTTTAAGTATGGATTCACCTTCCCGTTGTTGTCTCTAAGTTTAGGTTTCTAAACATGTGACGAAAGGTATGGTGAATGCTTTTGAACACTTTCCTGTCCCGCAGCATATGTGTCTTCAGGCTCTGGGTAACTGGTTATCTTTCAGAGGAGGCATAGAACTCCAGCTCAGTAATACTCTCCTAGGATATCTGATTAACACACTTTAGTGTTTAAACATGTCTTCAAAATCCATGTTGTTTGAACTGTCATGCATCTTTATAGTTGCAGTTGTTGAGAAGTATTTCTTGTAGGCAGAAAAGTTTTAGGATTGTTGGATGTTAGTCCCAGAGCTGATCTATGCATATTTTCAATTAAAATTATCCCATAGATGTATTTTTGTCACTGCTTTGGTTGTAGCAGATAACCCCTATGTGTTTTGCTTTGTGTTCCATTCTGTGGTAGGGATTTTCAACCTTGGCTGCACACTAGAATCACTCAGGGAACTTTAAAAAATACCGACGCTTGCAACCCATCCCTAGAGATTCTCATTTAGTCGTCAGGGATCAGGTAGAGACATCAGAATATTTTAGAACCTCCCTAGGTGATCCTAATATATGCCATGGTTGGCACTGTAGTGCATTCC
>NW_004444027.1:2357810-2371459 GCF_000243295.1 Trichechus manatus latirostris
CTCTGTCTCCTGTTGGGAGCTCCGTAAAGTTGCCTTCCTGTAATCCCTGTCTCAGTTCTTTGGTTACCATAGCCCAAGATGATGAATCTGACCAGGTTAGCTGGTATGAGACTTCCACTTCGTAGCTCTCCTTGTTCTCTGTTCTCTGTCAGTTTCTTATTCTATTTGGTGCTTGACCAAGTTCTTTATTCCTTCGTTTGGTACTTAGGGTTCCAGGATTGACGTTTGTATCTGTTTTACTTAGTTTTTCAGGTCTTTGCTGCAGGGGGATGGTATGGTGCTTCTGTCTATAGTGCCATGTTGGCTCTGCCTCCTGATGGAAGAACTTTAAGGAAAATAACCCCAAATTAGGTTTCTGTACTTGAAAATGATTTTACATTTATTGGAAAATAGTAAAAATAAGAAAATATGACAGTCTTCTGTCTTCAGCTAGTGTTTCCTTTGCAAGTTTATCATTATGAAGGAATTCATCACCACTAAAATAATTGCAAAGAATTTTGGGAATAAGAGTTCTCTATTTCATTTAGCTACTTAATACTGATTCCCTTGTATGAGGTTATGATGTACAGATCTTTCTGAGTTGCTGCTTTTTAAAGTCATACTGCTGTAACTTTTAGTTTTCTAATTTCCAGTAGAGGCTAATTATTTGACAAGATGAGAATTAAAACTAATGGCTATATTTTTTCTCCTATAGCCCTTCCCCACAAGATGGACAGATTATGTTTGATGTAGAAATGCATACTAGCAGGGACCATAGCTCTCAGGTGTGTGTGTGTTTATTTTTCTGATTTATAATAAAGAAATAGGAAATATGCAAAATATCTTTTAAGAAATACAAGTGTGTTTTGCTAAATATTTTAAAGAATAAGACTTTTTAATAAAAATAGTTTGAAGCTGTTTTAAGTAATTCAGTTTTTGACTTTGGAATTTATTTAATCGTTGTTGTGCTCCTTCTCTACTAAGAATTTTTGGATTTGTTGCCCTAAAAGAATTGGAAATTCCTGTATGTATCATTCCAGTGGAAACCCTGGTGGTATAGTGGTTAAGAGTTCGGCGGCTAACCAAAAGGTTGGCGGTTCAAATCCACCAGGTGTTCTTTGGAAACCCTATGGAGCAGTTCTCCTCTGTCCTGTATGGTCGCTATGAGTCAGAATCAACTCAACGGCAATGAGTTTGTTTTTTGTTTTTTTTTATCATTCCAGTATTCCAGGTTAGTTTCTTGAGTTTACAAATAGAAAAAGTGAAACAGGTATTGTCCTAGTCAAGGTCACAAAATGTGTTCTGAGGAACATTTACTCAGTGGGGATCTCTGTAACAGAATTCTGAAGTCAAATAAGTAGAAAATAATGCAGCCCCCAGGCTCCCCAACCTCCTACCCTAATAGTCACAGTACTTAGTAGCATATTTGTTGTTATTGTTAGCTGCCATTGAGTTGGCCCCTGACTCATGGTGACCCTATGTACAACAGAACAAAATGCTGCCCAGTCCTGTACCTTTCCCGTGATTGATTGCTGATTTTACAGGCTCTGAAAATTCTTACAGTAAAGAAATCTGTTTAATTAAACCAAGTGTTTCCCAAGCTTATTTGACATTAGTCTCCTTTCGCTCCTCCCCCACAAAAAAAATTTACCTAATAACCTAACAGAGCACTTTGATAAGGCTGTCCTGGCTCATGGAGTGGCAGGTATACAGTTAAACTTACTGAATTTAAATGGAATTCTGGAGCTGACTGCAACCACCCTAGTATTCCAGAGGAATTCATGAAATTCTGGAGAGAACATGTAAGACTTCTGACTTCTCTTTCAGATTGTGGTAGAATTGCCAGTATGACCCCCTATTCATGAAGAACTAAGTAAAAAAAACCATTATCATCAAGCAGGGGATAAGCTATAGTTATCAGTGAATTTTCAGTCAGTTTAAACAAGGTTAAATGTTGAAAACCAGTCTGACTCCTGTAAGAAAAATATTAGATCTGCTAGAGTAAGACTTTGGGTAAGGGAGAAATCAGTAGGTGTCATTTTTTTAGACTTTCAAAAAGCCTTTTACATTGCTTTTTTAAAATGAAGAAATAATTTAAAAATTACTTTGGGACTTAAGAGGATGGATTTTTTTCATTAATGAGAAGAAAGCTTAGCAATAACGAACAGTTAAAAACAGTGAACCAAGAACTGTCATGGTACTGTTCTTATTGAATATTTTCATATGTGCCCTATAAGAGGAATATATGGCATTTTCACACTTTTCTAGGAGGAAGGGAAAGGCACTAACATTTATTAAATATGCTCTAGGTGCTAAATTTATTTAAAAAAAAAAAAATTTTACCACTTCAATTAAATGTTTTTAGTCCAGTGAAGAGATGAGATTATCCCCCATGGACAAATAGGAAAAGTGAGACTTTGTTGTAATTAAGTTATTTATCTAGGATCACAGAACAAATAAGTGATAGAGCCATGACTGAAACCAAATCTGAGTGTGTGACCCTGCTCCTTCTATTAAAATGAACAGGATTGATGTCAGGGGACCTCACAAGATCATGAGAATGAACTGAAATACAGTTGGTTGAATTGTGGTATGGGGAAGCCTAAGGTGATTCATTTAGAAAAAAGATCACTCCAACTATACTTTTACAGTGCTAGTTTTTCTACAGCCTCAGTTTTGTAGGAGAAAACAGACTGTAGATTGTTCCCTAAAAATGTTTTCGCGGTGTGCTTCTGAGACCAAAGAGGCCAGTGGAATGTTGGATATCATTGGAAGGTGTTTTTGAATCGGACTGAAAATGTTGGCTTTTCCCTCTTGTAAAACTATGGTTTAGCTGTACATAAACCACAGTGTACAGTTTAATAACCCTGGTTAGAGACCTAAGAGAACTCGAGGTGGGCCAGAGAATAAAAAATAAAGTGATTACAAGATAAGGGACTTGCATATACAAACAGGCTAAAATGATCAGAATTGTCTGTATGAATAGATGTAGGCTTAGAGAGAGGGTTATTAATTCAGTTAACAGTGTGAATCTTATACACTTGAATTAAGTGCATTTTTGCAATATTCTGAAATCCTAAGAATTGGAAGGCAACCTGAAAATGGCAAATTTAGGATTAATAAAAGTAAGTTGTTGTTGTTGTTAGTTGGCATTCAGTCAGTTTCGACTCCTGGTGACCCCAAGTGTACAGGGAGATAATAAATGAGAGCTTACAGTCCTTATTCTCAAGGTAAGCATTCTAAACTTATCTGAGGATTTTTTTTTTAATATTAGTCCGAAGATAATTTTGCTTCAGTTAGGTGAGAGAAAAGTATATCATCTTGAAAAAAATATCTTATTACATTTTCATTGTGTTGGAAGGTATTAAATATTAACTTCAAATATTAAGTTCAAAAACTGCAACCTAAATCTTTGAGCAGTTTTAAAGAGGGACATATAAAACCAGAGTTGGAAACTGTAAACAGAAGTGCAATCTGTTGAATATAATCACACATTGTATATACACAAACAGATCTGAAAGTAAATTGTTATCTCTGATTTAATGTTTTCCGTGTTACTCCAGAGAGCCAACTCATGATTCTGAGTAATCTCAACACTCAAGAGAAAAAGCTTAATTCTAAATGCTACGTTGTATAATTTGGTGGAATTTGCCAAGTTTAGCAGAATTAAACAACTACCAGGATAGCAAAAATACACAGGGATTTCATTTTGATTTTGACAGTAAACGGGACTATCTAAAGGTACTTTCCCGGGACACCGATTTCACAGAGAACTAAACCCATTGCCATTGACTTAATTCCGACTCATAGAGACCCTTATATAAAAATTAATGGTGTACAACCTTTTAATTTTAGTATATTTCTGTCCAGGTTTATCTTTGTATTAGGAAGAATTGGTCTCCTTTTTTTAAATTTAAAGTTTAAATTCTTCTTTACAGTCAGAAGAAGAAGCTACAGAAGGAGAGAAAGAAGTTGAGACTTTGAAGAAAAGTGTAGAGTGGGTATCTGACTGGTCCAGTAGACCTGAAAACATTCCACCTAAGTAAGTTCTTACATGTTTCTTTTCGTGGGCACACCTGATCTATTTCACTCTTCTATGCAGTGGACCTGACAATTCCAAGGTATTTTCAGCAAATGCATTTCTGACACCTACCTCTGAATTTCTTTCTCCAGGGAGTTCCACTTCAGGCACCCTAAACGTTCTGTTTCTTTAAGCATGAGAAAAAGTGGAGCCATGAAGAAAGGGGGTATCTTCTCTGCAGAATTCCTTAAGGTGTTCATTCCATCTCTCTTCGTTTCTCACGTTTTGGCTTTGGGGCTAGGGTAAGTACCGGTAAACTCCTTAAGTTTTTTTCCTTTCATTTTATCTTCATGTCTTATCTCCAGATGTAAGAAGTATGTGTGAAAGCAGTTTGTATTACTTTGCTTTTAAGGTTTTAGTGCAGATAGGGTGAACTTAAAAGAATTATTAAAGTTGACATACTATTGGTCTACTAATAAGCATTTTTTAATAATAGGGTTTTTTCTTATTTGGAAATAAGATGTTCATGTTAATCCCCTAAATGTTAATTTTGTAGTGAACTCTTCTGTTTTGTTTTTTTCTTTTTGAGTTTTCTTTGGTTGTTGTTTTTGTTTGTAATTGTTCAAGATAAACTAAATTTTAAAGTAAAGTAATCTTCAGTGTGTAAATTTTGGGGTTGATATGAAGTTTTTTTTCCTACCATTACTTTGAATAGTCCTTGAGTCACATTGGTAGGTTAATTATGGGTGTTATTTTTTATTCTCTTAACTTTGTAGGGTTTTCACTTATTCAAAAATTAAGTTTTCAAGCATATCTTTTAGTTTTTTTTTTTAAATTTTGATTTGAACGATCGAAGAAATATATTCTTGAAAGATTTTAGGAGTTAAAAAGTAACTTAATTTTTTTCCAGGACCATATCTGTTATACTCTTTAATCATGCCCAGTGGATCATTTTCTGTATATAATATGGAAAAGATACATCATCCTTTACCTTCCCTTTAAGAAGCTCAGCATATCAGATACACCCCTTTTGTCTTTTTTGGGCACTTGATCTGCTTTTGTGAGGGCAAGGACAATAATCAGAAACTGTAAAATGGAAGGTATCTTTAGAGGAAGGGGAACGTGTGAACGTATGACGGTTGGTGTGGGGAAGGGGTAGGAATTTAAATTTCTCCACAGTGTTGACTGCACAGTAGTTCATTTGCCCTCCAGAGGTGTTGGTTTTTGTATATTGCAATATCATTTCCTTTCATGAACCTTCAGCCTGTTTCTCTTGCGGAAGTAAATGTAAGTGTTGCTATAGATGAATGCAGAAAAGAGGGTTAAAAAACGCTGGTTGCTTTTATTAAACTGAGAGATGTATCTAGTTCCCTGTTTTCCTTAACTTCTCTTCTGCTTAGTTATCCTAAGGGTAAAAACACTTAACATTTGGCATGGAAAAGTGATAATAGACCCTTAATCCTTAAGAGTTAAAACAGTAAGAACCCTCTTTAAAGCATGGGCAGCTTTATAAATTTTTTCTTACGCAGAGCACCAAAATTATTAGGCATGTTACTATATTTTGTATCTGAGATATCAACAGAACTTTCTGTTTTCCAAAAATAAACATCTCAAAGGCGGTTGACTGTGTTTTACTCTGGTGGGATCTGACTTGACTTTGTCTAATCACCGCCTTTGTGCTGTCCAGTAGCCAGTAGCCTTAACAAACATTATTATATAAAACCAGGTTGACTGGCTCGTAACTGGTTTTAAGTAAGTTACAGTAATAATTTCAGGATATTAGGGAACTCTGCACATATACCTTTAGAGCCTCTTACAAGGACTGAAAATTCCAGTTTTCAAGTAGATGTCAACATGTGGACAAGCTAGTGTGGAACTATTGAAAACAGATGAAACATGATGCACTCTGTTTCCTTTCAGCATCTATATTGGAAAACGACTGAGCACATCTTCTGCCAGCACCTACTGAGGGAAAGAAAAGCCCCTGGAAATGCGTGTGACCTGTGAAGTGGTGTTATTGTCACATTAGTTTATTTGAACTTGAGACCACTGTAAGCATGACCCAACCTACCACCCTATTTTTACATATCCAAGTTCCAGTAACTCAAAATCCAGTATTTTATTCAAACTCTGTTGAGGCATTTTACTAACCTCATTCCCTTTTTGGCCTGTAAGACACTTCAGAATTTCCTAACAGAGTTTACTGCTGTTTAGAAATTTGCAAGGGCTTCTTTTCTGCAAATGCCACCAGCAGATTATAATTTTGTCGACAATGCTGTTGTCTCCTTTTAGTCAGCACCAGACTTAGATCTGCATCATTGATGGTATAAATTTTACTCTTGCAAGATAACTACGTCCCTCTGCTCAAATGAGATCAGGTTAGCAAATGATAATAAAGCTTTGTTTTTTTCAAGACAAAGGCAAGCTTCCCCAAACTTGAATTTATAGTTATTACAAAAGAAAATAAAAACAGACAAAAACAACAACAACAAAAAAGACACAAGTTAAAAAAAAAAATCCTGGGCAATAAAAAAATTATTTTAAACCAGCTTTGGAGCCGCCTTTTGTCTGAGCCTCCTAATAGAGACTTTTAGTTTGTAGGAGGCAGGCTATACAAATAATAGATACAAAATAGAATAAGAACTAAAACACATCAGCAGATTTTAATACTAGTATATTGTAACGTCTTTTCTATCATGTAGAATCTTTGTTTCTGATAAGGAATGTCTCAGGCCTAGAAATATATGAAATTGCTTTGGGATTTTTGTGTATGTTTGGTATTTTTATGTTTTTTAGCTGCATGTGAATTTTTCTTAATTTTCTTTACATTTTTTTATTTCTTTTTCTCTCTCTCTCTCTCTCTCTCTAAGAGGCTTTGGAATGAGTTCCAATTTGTGTGTAAATATAGGCTTCTTGTTTTAGGAAGCATCACCTATACTCTAAAGCCTTTAAACTCTGAAGACAGTAATTTCAGAATTATTCCAAGCGTGTGGGCAACTCTGAGAAACAGACTTGGGTCATGGGAACAACTGACAGAATTCTGAAAAGATGCCATTTGTTTGCTTCTGATCTCGTATTATTATTGTTTACTGTACAATCTTCCCAAGGTGATTCCTGTCATTCTGCAGGCACTGGTGATTTTCTCATGTAGCCATCTTTTCAGTTATGTTAAACTGCTGAAATTCCAGCACTCTCAGCAACTTCTTCCTTCAGTGGCACACTTTTTTTCTTTCTCTAAAATGTGAAGCTTTAGGACCAAATTGTTAGAAAGCATCAGGATTATCAGTTACTTCAAGTAGATTTTATTGGATTTCAGAACACATAGCGTGGCTTTGAAGGATACTACTAACTACTATATGTTTTATATTTAAATAATTACTGTTTATGATATAGACATTACTGTTGAATATTTAAGAGAAACATTGTTAATTTTAAAGCTAGCAATCTGTTCATTAAATAAGGCGCATCAGGTTAACTTGAATAAAAACACTACGACAACCAGGTTTGCCAGTTTTCAGAAACTCTTTACTCTCTCACATCAAGTTTTGCAAATTGATGTTATACTAGAAAATAACAAAAAATTAATTTCAAATATATTTTTTCAAAAATATAGCTGCTTATCTTTAAGAAAGATGATATATCCAAAATCCTTTTCTGAATTATTTTTCTTTTTTTCTAGCATTTGATGTCTGAATAATTTTGGGTATCTTTTTATTTTACCTTATTTCTATATTAATCTTAAACCCGGTCACTCGATTTGCCTTCTGTAACCTGTTTATTTCAAGTGTCCACATTTGAATCTCTTTTGGAAGAAAGTAAATTTGATGTCCTCTGATTTTGAAAAGCCTGAATAAAATTGAAAAGAGAACTAAATAGATAACACCTTACTTTGTACTATAATTGGCATCATGGGAGAGAAAAGAATTATACTTAAAGTAAAAGCAACTTTTTACAGTCACCACATTGCCTTCTTTACAAATTCTGTAGTGATTGTATTGGTGGTATGATTAGAACTTGGGGTGTATTTTTTTTTTCAATATTAAAAATAAATTTAGTTCTACCCTTTTTCTTAAAGTATCTGTGGAATTATGGAATCTTAAAAAATGAATACATAATCACAGTAGAACTTAACCATAAGATGAAATGATGCAGTATTTATTGGTAGCCCTAATATATGGAATGAATGTTTATGACTCCTACCCAGATTTACATTGAACAGAAACAGATTGTATTATTGGAAGGGAGAACCACAATTAACAGTTGAAATTTTAAGGTAATGTTTTAAAAGCTTTACACCTGTTTACAATTGGAGATGAAAAGGAAGGCTTGATTTTTCTCATGTTTGATGAAAACTGGCTTAAACTATTTGTAAGTAGATTCATGAGCAAAAGTGTACAAACTTGCACATTAAAAAATGTAACACGTTATCTTGATTGCAGTAAAAATATTTACCATTATAAAAAATGAAAATTGGGAACTCAGCCAGTGAGTTGATTTTTTAAGTGAACCAGTTGTTGATATTATTGGGAATAACTGAGCCAAAGTGATTATGCGTTCTTCATCTATTTAGTTAGCACTTTGTACCATTATATACAGTTTACAATACATGTATAACTTCTAGCTCTAAACATTTTGTGTCATTAAAGCTCTCACTAAACTTTTTCTGTCAGTATATCATTTTATGTCATGTTTGTTGCCTGGGAGTATAGAGGAGATGAGGCCTCACGTGTCTACACAAAAATTTTCCATTATGAGTTCCACAAATATTTGAGGGCCTAACAATGTCCCAAGTACTATATGAATGAACAATACCCTTGCCCTCACAAGATTCCTACTCTCAAGGAGTTAATCACCACAAAATAGAATTATTTGTAAGTGCTATAGTAGAAGTGTGTAAAGAACTATGGGGTCATAACATTCAGAGGATGTGTTCTGCCAGGTAGCTTCAGAATGTTATTCACAGAGGAGGTGATATATTGAAAGATTGAATTAAGTGTTCGATAAATGCAAAAGGGAATTAAAGAGCATGCCCGGTAAAGGGAATTGCATGAACTGACATGTGACTGGAAAACACTTATGGATAAAGAGGAAACTGAGAATGTGGGTTAATATGGAACCAAATTGAAATTTATATGTCATGCCAGGGGTTGAATTTAATTGTATAGTTGCCCTATAAGGTTTTTTTTAAAGCAAGAAAATGATTTATGATTATGGCTCATGTTTGAGATAGCTATACCATATAGTGAAGAGGGGATACCAGAGGCAAGGGTATCAGTCAGTCCTCTAGGTAAGAACTAAGGGCCTGCCTTATTCCTTGGGGATGGGAAAGAAGGACCAGGGTAGATAGGAGAGACAAAGCTGAAGTAAACTGGTGATAAAATGATTGGAAGAGAAGGAAAGAATTTTTCCCCCTCCTATTTATTGATATCACTAACTGAAAAAATGAGTATCAAAGGAGGAGTAGGGTGATGGTGGGAGGGAAAGATGATTTCAATTTTGAATACATTGAATATGAAAGTGTGGGACATCTGGTTGAATATAACTAGTAGGCACTTACAGAACTAGAACTCGGGAGAAAAGTCTGAAGTGGAAATAAAGCACACACTCTCAGGCACACATGCATTATATATTGTAAGATAGTTAAAGATTTGACTATGGGGAGAGAAGAAATGAATTAATAAAATTACAGGGGAGCCCAATATTTGAAGATTGAGCAGAAGCTCAAGAAGGTGAGTAACATAGTCTGGTAGAAGAATCCCAAAAAAGTAGGAGGCAGTGGCCAGACCTTTCAAATTTCTTAGTTAAATAGGATAATTAAAGAGAAGCTTTTAAATTTGACAATTGGATCACTGCTGATATTTCCAAGAGTGTTTTCTGTAGGAGTAGAAGAGGGGTTCGGAGTAAGATTGCATTGGGTCAGTGAATAAATAGAAACTAAGACAGTGCGGGCTCTTCTCAGTAAAGTGTAATGAAGAAGAGGAGGGAGAACATCCTGAAGACGGGACGGGATGGCAGTATTATTTACTTAGGTAAGGATATAGAGATCAGAGTATTTTTGTAGACTAAGGAAAGAGAACAATGGGAAATATTAAAGACGTGAGGGAACAGTTAAATAATGGAATAAAATCTGGGAGGGAATATATTAAGGAAATCAGATGGGAGATTAATTAACCTTGGAAGGAGTGAAGAGGGACCTTTGGAGCCGTTAAAAGTTCACAGAACCTAAACATTTATGATAGGAAATGAAGAGGTTAAGTGAGAAACAGTGAAGAGAGATCTGTTAGGAGTGGAGGAGTTGAGGAAATCTACATTTCACAGCCTCTGTTCTTTCCATGAAGACTAGGTCTTTAAAGATGAGGATGGTGGAAATGGGGGCTGTTTTCCAGCAACATCTCCTGATTTGAAAGACCATCATTAAAGCGGAAATTCTTGAAACCTTGTAATTGTTGTTGCTATCATCCACCAATGCATCTAAAAGCAGCAGTCAATTTGACTGCTCTACCACTTTGCAGCCTAGTCGATTTGACTGATGCTTTTGTGCTTCAGCTCTCTTGTATGTAAAACCAAGGGGTTGGACGAGAAGATCTCTTAGGACTTTTTTTTCCTTTTTTCTTAATAGACTTTTTTTTTGAGCAGTTTTAGGTTTACATAAAAATTATGCAGAAAATACAGAGCATTCCCATATACCCCTCTTCCTGGGGCAGTTCCTCCAATTATTAACATCTCGCATTCCAGTGGTACGTTTGTTCCAGTGCATGAACCCGTATTGATACATTGTTATTATTAACTAAAGTCCATAGTTAACACTAGGGCTCACTGTTGTACAGTCCTATGGATTTTGACAAATGCATAATGTCACATGCTTTCGGACCTTTTAATTCTGTAATTTCTGTTAATAATGGTTCAGCCTAAAAAAGCAGCATTAGGAATGGCTGAATTAGTAATAGACATGTATATTTTATAAATATTCATTTATATTTGGGAGTGCAACAGGAATGTGTGTGTTTATTCTAAATGTCTACTTTTGTAAGTGGACCAAGATGATGGGCCAAAATGCAGAGAAAAATCTAAGTTCTGGATTCAGGTGAGCTAGATTCCAAATTGCCAATGCTTAATCTTTAATAAATCAGTAAGTCCCACTCTTAACATTTTAACTTTTGCTTGTTTTAGCCCTTGAATGATTTATTGTTCTTTGCTCCTTGAGGGGTATGAAGTTCAACATACTACAACTTTTGTTAACTAATTACAGGATTTAGTGAAGTCTTGATTTAGGGATAGAGAGAGAATTTGTAAAGATAACCTTGTGCTTTACTTCATTGATTATTGTTTCTTAGAATGATAAAAATACAAATATAGAGATCATGAAATTAGCCAGTTTACACATTAAAATCAAGGGAACAGTTCTGCCAAAGGCCTCGTTTCTCCAAATGAGAAAACAGAGCTCATCAGAAGTTAATGGGCAATAGGAATTCCTATGAATAACTGAAAACTGCTTTTTAAATTGTTTTAAATACACATAGTTTTCAATATTGTACCTTTCTAAGATTTTTAAAATATTTTACTGTTTCAGGTGGAAGTTTGCAGAGCAAATTAGTTTCCCATTCAACAAATTGTATACAAAGTGTTCCATGCAATTGGTTTGAATCCCCATACTGTGTCAGCACTCCCCATTTCCGCCTTGGGTTCCCCATTTCCTTTTGTCTGGTTTTCCTACCACTTCTGCCTTCTCATCTTTTCTTTTGGGCACGTGTTGCCCTTTTGGTCTTGTGTAATTATTTGTTCTACAGAGCACATTCTTTACAGGTGTTATTGTTTGTAGGCCTGTCCATTGCTTGGCTGGCAGGTGGTTTCTGGAATGGCTGCAGTTCCAAGTCAGAGGGGTGTCTTAGGGCCATAGTTTTGGGGGTTTGAAAACCACTTTTGAGCTGTATTTCAAAGGGTTTTGAATGAATGCTAATGGATAAGTTGCTAATCTATTTCTTAGACTTTGAAATGCAAATTTGAAGTTTGCTAGAGTGAAATGGATTTGGAAACTTGGGGTACAGGAAGAAGGACTACAAATCCTATCAGAAATTATTTGGTTACCACTTAGTAAAAGATAACGTCTGCAGCTTTTGCCATTCTTGAAATGCTTTACAAAACACAAAACAAAACAATAAAACCCTTTATCTCCTCAACTTCAATGAATTTTACCATTACTTAAAGGATATCACGTTCTCCTAATATGAGTAGGGAAAAAGCTCTGGACATATTTAATAAGGAAACAAAATTAAAAAGAAAAAAAACTCCAGAGTGATTCTGACACTGCCTTAGTCATCTAGTGCTGCTCTAACAGAAATACCACAAGTGGATGGTTTTAACAAAGAGAAGTTTATTATCTCACAGTCCAGTAGGCTACAAGTCCAAGTTCAGGGCATCAGCTCCAGGGGAATGTTTTCTCTCTCTGTCAGCTCTGGAGGAAGGTCCTTGTGATGCATCAGTCTTCCTTTGGTCTGGGAGCATCTCAGCGCAGGAACCTCAGGTCCAAAGGATGTGCTCTGCTCCCGGCACTGCTTTTCTTGGTAGTATGAGGTTCCCATGTGTCTCTGCTTGCTTCTCTCTTATATCTCAAGAGAGATTGGATTAAGACACGCTAATCTTGTAAACCTCATCAGTATAACCTCGTCATAGTGATAGAGTTTACAACACATAGGGAAATTGCATCAGATTTGCAAAATAGGTACACAGTCATTCAATACTGGGAATCATGACCCAGCCAAGTTGACAGATATTTTTGGGGGACACAATTCAATCCATGACAGACACATAGCCAAGTTTGTGACTCACTGATTGACAGATATGTGCTAATGATGCCTATAATTATGATCAATCCAGATCTCTACTGAATTCCAGACTCAGACATCTATTTGATACCTATTAGACATGTTTTGAACACCCACTGGTATTTCAAACTTAACATATCCTGAATTCATCTTCCCCACCTGCTCTGTTTTTTCCTTCCATGTGCCTGCTTGACTGTTTGTAAATAGCACAGGTATCCCTTCAGTTGCCCAAACCAGAAACTTGCCAATCATTCTAACTTTTCCACTCATACAGCCAGTCAGTCACCATTAATTCCACCTTCAAAATAACCTCACCTCCACCTACTTCCCCCCCTGCCCCACTTGGTTAATTCAGGCCACCATCCCCCTTTATTGTATCACTTTGATCACTTTTTTGAATCACTTCCTGTCTTCATGGCTCTATGCTTTTCTCAAGGCAGCCGCAGTAATTGTTCTAAAGTACAGATCCGATCATATCACGGTGCCACTTAAAACCCTTAACTGGTTCCCCATTGTCTTTGGGACAGAACTGAAGCCCCCTGAAATGGCTGCCAGAGCCCTTTATCATCAGGCCCTGCCTCTCTCCAGCCTCATTTCTCCCATGGAATCCCACCCCCACTTCAGTCATACTGAACATGTTTTCATGTTCTTCTAACACTTGGTTAGTAAACATCGATGCCTCTGCCAGGGATATTCCCTCCCCACCACCCCTTACTCTCACTCGTCGTTTTTCAGGGCTCAGCTTGGAGGTCACTTCCTCTAAGGAAGCTTCCTTGACATTCATCACACTGCTGCTTGCACTGAGTTAGGTGCCTCTTCTGCAGTCT
>NW_004444027.1:2372187-2377504 GCF_000243295.1 Trichechus manatus latirostris
GGAAACAGCTCATTCAATTGTAGAGGCTAAAATATCCCAAGTCCGTGGATCAGGGTAGAGGCCTCTCCCAATTCATGGAGCGGCAGAAGCTGGTGAACCCAAGGTCGGTAGGTCAGGGAGGGACCCCCCGCTCACAGGCTGTGAAGGTCAATGAATTCCAAGATCAGACAAGACCGCAAGGTTTTTCCTGATTCACGTAGCTGCAGGGACTGGCGAACCCAAGATCAGCAGGTCAGGGAACTGGACTCTTGCTTGCAGGCTGAGAAGATCAACGAATTCCAAGATCAACAGGTAAGCTGCTAACTCAAGTCCCAAGAACCGGAGGTGAGACAACAAGAGGCAGCTGCTGAGTCTGGAACAAGCCAAAAACTTCGGCAAGGCGAGCAGGCAGAAAGTAACTGGTGGAAGGCAGAGAGATGAAACTGATGGGGCGGTGAGCTGCCACAGGCCCCGCCTCCACCAGTACCACTCAGCAGATTCCATCATGGGGGTGATCACATATCAAATTTCAACAGGGAATTGATCACAACATTATACAACTGCTAAAACACTGAGAATAATGGCTTAGCCAAGTTGGCATACAATCTTAACCATCACAGTACCAGATATTTGACATTTTTTATTTTTGAGAGTGAAGACGAAAATGTTTAAGAAACATTTAAGGAAAAGAATAGAATTCATAGAAACCTTCTGAAATCTCCTCAAAAGATAGGGGTCAAGGTGATTATTTAACATCCTGATTAAACCCAGAATTTTCTCTCCCTATCCTAGCTAAGTACCTGTTTACAAATAGTAGTCTCATCTACTACTGAGCTTTGTATTGGAATTGTAACATGCAAAACAGTGCTATTTGGTGTTTTTGTTTTAATAATGAGAGTAGATAATAGGATTGCCTTGCATGAGATTAAAGATGGGACTAGTTAATTTTAGCTGTATCACATTGTGGGCTAGAATTGGATTAGATCGCTTGAAATGAAATGGATAGACATTGGAGGTGTTTGGACCAAAATTCACCCTACAGAGAAAAAGAGGTGTGATAACTAAGACTTTTTGTTCATTATTGTTTCCAACAAGTAGTTATTGCCACTGCTTAATGAGAAGATCTGCATTTGCTGAGAACTTTATTTTTGCTGAGTATTGTGGTGGCTGTCAGTAGCAATCCTAATAGATAATTTTATAGATGAGGGAACCAGGGCTTAGTGATGATAAATAATTGGCCTACATCACATGATTAATAAATTACAGAGTTGGGAAGCCACAAAGTAAAAGCACTTTTCCAGGGCACTGGTCTCTCTCAAGCATCTGGGTTTCTTAATTTTTTCAGAAAAAGAAATTGACATCAGTTTATATCCTGAAAATCAGTTTCTAACCAAAACAGACTTCTGCAATAATTAATATATCTTGAAAATACTTGTCAACACTTCTAATGGTAGATCTGGGAAATAACAGCATCAGATCAAACATTAGGCTGTGTTGCCCCCATGGAATATTCTATGTATATTTGGCAACTTTAACAATCCTTGTGTAAAGATAGATTTTGAGCTTCAGACTATACATTTGGTCATCACTAGGTTCCGGCATTATGAATAGATCTGAAAAAAAAAATCCATACTCAATCATTTCTGGAAGTTAATTTTCATATCATCTTTTACAAATGTCATAATGTTCCATATATTGAGGGGTATAAGTAAGGGTGAGAATAGCATGAAGAAACTGTCAGGATCACTGGTTTCTTAAACATTGCCATATTAGCATATGTTTTAATAAATCACTGTTTTGGATGACGAGTGAAGAGGAAGGGAGGGAGGAAATGAGAGAAGTAATGAGGGAGGAAGGAAAAATGGAAGAATGAGGGAGCACTTACCATGGGCCAGACACTGAACTTTAAGCTCTTACATTCTTTAACGAGTCTAATCCTCACAACAACCTGTTTGAGGTAGTTGCTGTTTATGTTTTACAGAAGAGAAAATGTAGATTCAATTAATGAACCAGGTCTCTGCCCTGCATTCTTTCTTATAGAACAGCTTTTGAATTCCTTTTTTAATTTATAGTTGTAGTTAGCTGCCATTGAGTCGACCCCTGACTCATGGTAATGCCATGCACAATGGAACGAAATGTTGCCCAGTCTTGTGCCATACCCATGATCAGTTGCAGATCTGATGTTGTGATCCATAGGGCTCTCACTGGCTCAGCTGTAGACACAGATTTTGGACTTAATAAGCAAAATAAGGTAGATGAAATCACAGAGTAAATGATATTACCTATGGAGAAAGAGTGAAAGAGAAGAAGGTCTAGGAAGAGCTCAGAGAACAGCACTGAAAGATTTGGACAGAAGAGATGTTAAAAGGAGGTTGAAAGAAGAAGAGCCAGAGAGGAAGAAAGAAAACCAGGCCATGGAAACTGATAGAAGGGCATTTTTCTAGTAATAGAATGTCAAATGTTTCTTCAAGATCAGTTTAAATGAGGGATTGTATATCATTTGTAGGTTTTGCCAACATGGAAATCATTGATCTTAAGCACAGCAATTTTAGAAGCTTGCTGGAATGGGAGCTAGATTAGAGTGGTTTGAGAAGCAAGAAGAGGTGAAGAAATGGAGACAGCAAGCGTAGACGACAACTTCTGGAAAATTTGGTCATGAGGGGAGGAAGATACAGGACGATAGCCGGAGGGTATATGGGTTTGAGGAATGATTTTTTTTGAAAAAACTAATTTAAAGCGTGGACTCTGGAGCAGTTTTGAGTGTATTTAAATAGCAATGGCTCTAGTAGACAGAAGTCGAACATAAAGGAGAGGAATGGAGGGGGCAGAGTTTTTTGTTTTGTTTTTGACACTTTAAGTTCTATGGCACAGAGAAACACAAATCCTCAAGATTTCTTTCAGGTACCCTCTGTCTCCAAGCTCCAGATTGCTCCATAAAGCAAATGAATAGTGTCCACTGGGGGGACAGTTGTTTCTCTGAGCACAGTGAAGTGTATGTAAGTTTGAGTGTATGAAGCGAAGGAAGCTAAACTGTTCATAAACAAGGGAGAGGAATTTGAGGATGAGTTTAGAAATGAACTTCCTAGGGGACAGGAAAGGAGCCTGGAAGCTTCATGGGGGTGCTGAGAAAGACTTTGGAATGTTTATCTCTCCTCTTCTTTATCCCATACAAAATCTCCAGTGAAGTGTGCCTTGCTTGTCCCAGAGACTGGGTGGATTATTTCAGGGACATGCAAAGAGAAATTGAATTTCACAACTGGGCCCAAATTGTACTTCAGAGACATTACATGTGTGTTGTGGGAGGGGTGTTCTTGACATGAGAAAGCTATTTTTACCAAATAACTTATTTTTTTATATTTGTAAATTTTGATTTAATTTATATACAGTAAAATTTGCTCTTTTTAGTGTATAGTTTAGCAAGTTTTGACAAATGCAAACAGTTGCATAACCACCATCATAATCAAGATATAGAACAGTTCCATCATCCTCCAAAATTCTTGTGTCCTCATTATTTTAAAGAACAAAATACCTGTTGGAGAAGATAGATGAACCAGAAACAACCTCAATCAATGGTAGTTTGGGATGCTTATAGTGGTCACCCGATATAATTATTTAAAAAACAAAAGTGGGGGCAGGCAAACAAACTTAACAGATTTTATAATTATACCTGGGGGTGTGACCTTGTAATTGCAGGTGTTGGATGTAGTCGCAAGTGTGTCTGTAAAAATCATTTTACAAACAATATGCGTTGGAATCAACTCACTGGCAACAGGGTTTTTTGTTGTTGTTGTTTTTTAAATTGGCTTATATTGTGGTGTAAGTAAGCTCTCTCCAACCTGTTCTAAGCAAAGTAATGTTTTTTAACGGGGAAAGTCATAGTAGACAAGCTCAGAACAGGATAAACATCTCCATAGAGCAGAAACATAAAAATGTGAGCAGAGGTTAAATCTGTGAACTTTCTGGACTCCAGTTCAAAAGCAGACAGTGGAGCTGTGGGTTAACAGGACAAAAAGTGCTCTACATGAGGTGAAGCAACAGAGCCAAGGCCAGCACTTAAAACCTGAGGTCTGCATGGGCCTTCCCTGCTTGGGAGAGTGCACTGAAAACAATTTCTACTGACCACTCCCTAAGGCCCTGATAGGAAGCTGCTGGACAGGGACAGCCTCAGCCAGGAAGTGACAGCGCCATCACTGCCACTATCAGAACTGGTTCTGGGTTGGGGACCCTGGGAGACTGGGTGGAAGCACTGTAAACCACTTGGGGGCGGGGAGGACCTCCGCTCACACACATGCATACAAAAAGACCTCCTTCATAAGATGAGCCTGCAGACCAAGACTGCAAAACATGGTGAGAGCAAATGCAAAAATAAAGCAGCTAGCAAGGTCAACCATCAGGAGATCATTGGTTCCAGATGAATTCTTTTAACAAAGGCAGCCTAGCATAATGATTAAAAACATGGACTCTGGAGCCAGACTGCTTTTGATACATGTTAGTTGTGGGTCTTTGATCAATTTACTTACTTCTCTTCCTGTACTTTAGTTTTCTCATTTGTAAAATGGGATAATAATAGTACCTACCTTAGAGAGCTGTGATTAAATAAGAGTTTATATATTACAGTAAGTCCATAGAACACTGTCTGGTACATAAGGTCTATGTAAGTATTTATTATTATACCTTGAATTAAGTATGGTTGTAGTTAGATGCCATCAAGTCAATTTCAACTAATAGTGACCCCAGGTGACAGAGTAGAACTGCCTTATAGGGTTTCCTGTTGTTATTAGGTGCTTTCAAGTTGATTCTAACTCATAGCGATCCTACGTACAACAGAATGAAATGCCGCATGGTCCTGCGCCATCCTCACAATTATTGTCATGCTTAATCTTATTTTTATAGAAGCAGATTGCCAGGTCTTTCTCCCACGGAGCTGCTGGGTGTGTTTGAACTGCCAACCTTTTGGTAGCAGCTGAGAGCTTAATCATTGTGCCACCAGAGCTCCTAGGTATGGTTAGGATCCCCCCAAAAGATAAGGAATAACATCTATTAAAAATATATAAAAATATGCAGAAACAAAACAAGATTAAATGGATATTTAAAAAATTCCTGGGAATAAATTACCTAGTCACTGGAAGAAAAAAAAAAAAAAAGGTGGGATAAACTATAACTGGAATTAAAAGAGAGAATTAATAAACTGGAAGATACTGGCTAACATGGCACTATAGACAGAAACACCACACTGTCCCTCCACAGCAAAGACCTGAAAAAATAAGTAAAACAGAGACAAATGTCAATCCCGGAACCCTAAGCATCAAATGAAGAGATAAAGAACTCAACCAAGCAC
>NW_004444027.1:2378019-2379089 GCF_000243295.1 Trichechus manatus latirostris
AACACCTGACTCCGTGTGCCATCTATGCTTCTTCTTGACAGGCTGTGAAGCACTGCTTACCTGGGGAGCTACTTTCCCAGTCACTTCTTTTTTCAGTTTCTCATCTCTTTCTACTTACCTTATTTTTCTGTCTCCTGAATACCTGGTGCTGTGTATCATCTCCACCCCTTCTAGCTTGGCTGTACTGCATGGCTTAGGAGCCACTTCCCTGGTCTCCACAGGTGCATCAGGGAATACCTGGGGGTATTTATTTATTTATTACTTTAAATTTGTTTTTCTCCATTTCTCAGTTTCTTGTCTCTCCACTCCAATGGCAAGCTCTCTCAGCACTTTTTTTTGCTCCTGTTTCGCTTCTCTCCTTTTCCATACCCAACCTAGCTCCATACATCACAACGTCCCCCTCCCCCTCTCTCCTGCCTATTTGCACCATGTGCTGAATATTACATTCCCGAGCAGCACAGGCACGACCTAGTGGAACCTGCCCTGCACTGACCACTAGCTCATCTTGTCTGCCCAAGTAAGTGCCACAAACAACCCATCCCAGCCCCTCCCCTTCAGCTGGAGCTGCCCTGCCGCACCATAGCTGAGTGACTGGCCCTGCCTATTGGACAAGGAGGTAAAAAATATCGTGTCCACAGATGAGCAAAAAACAAAGAATGCACAGCCCACCTGCTCAGACATAACCAAATAAAACAAAAAATCAGGACGAAACAAACAAATCTACAATCAATAAACAAAGAAAATACTGACTGTCCCAAAGAGAGCAGATAATATGAAAACATATGGAAAAAAAAACAGGACAGGATGGCTCCAGTAGGCATCCAAAATAAAACACAAGATGACTTTCCAGTAGACCAAAAGGCACTGGAACTACCTGACAGAGAATTCAAATCTCTAATATTCAGAGCTATCCAAGAGTTGAAGCAAAAAGCAGACAAAAATGAGGAAAAAAATAGACAAATTCATGGAAAATACAGACAGAAAATGGGAGAATTCAGGAAAATAATAAGGAACAAAAGGCCAAAATAAATTCACAACTAGAAATCATACAAAAACAACAATTAGAAATC
>NW_004444027.1:2383588-2392991 GCF_000243295.1 Trichechus manatus latirostris
GCTGGTGGGAATGCAAAATGGTACAACCATTTTGGAAAAAGTTATGGTGCTTCCTTAGAAAGCTAGAAATAGAAATACCATACGATCCAGCAATCCCACTCCTAGGAATATATCCTAGAGAAATAAGAGTCGTCACACGAATAGACATACGCACACCCATGTTTACTGCTGCATTGTTCACAATAGCAAAAAGAAGGAAACAACTTAAATGCCTATCAACAGATGAATGGATAAACAAACTACGGTACAAACGCACGATGGAATACTACAAAATGATAAAGAACAATGATGAATCTGCAAAGTATCTCACAACATGGGTGAATCTGGATGGCGTTATGCTGAGTGAAATAAGTCAATCACAAAAGGACAAATATTGTATGAGACCACTACTATAAAAACTCATGAAAAGGTTTACACACAAAAATAAACAATTCTTTGATGGTTACGAGGGGAAGAGGGGTGGGGGTGAAAAAACCCTAAATTGACAATAGATAAGTGGTAAAACTTTGGTGAAGCGTAAGACAGTACACAATACTGGGGAAACCAGCACAACTTGTTCAGGGTAAGGTCATGGAAGCTGCATGGACAAATCCAAACTCCCTTAGGGACCAGATTACTGGGCTGAAGGCTGTGGGGACCATGGTCTCAGGGAACATGTAGCTCAAATTGGCATAACATAGTTTATAAAGAAAATGTTCCACATTCTGCTTTGGTGAGTAGCGTCTGGGGTCTTAAAAGCTTGTGAGCGGCCATCTGAGATCCTTCACCGGTCTCAACCCTTCAGGAGCAAGGGAAAATGAAGAAAACTAAAGATACAAGGGAAAGATTAGTCCAAAGGACTAATAGACCATGACTACCACGGCCTCCACCAGACTGAGTCCCCTACAACTAGATAGTGCCTGACTACCATCACTAACCACTCTGACCACGATCACAATAGAGGGCCCCGGACAGAGCTGAAGAAAAATGTAGAACAAAATTGTAACTCACAAAAAAAGACCAGACTTACTGGCCTGACAGAGACCAGAGAAACCCTAAGAGTATGGCCCCCCGACACCGTTTTAGCCCAGTAATGAAGTCCGGAGGTTCACCTTTTAGCCAAAGATTAGACAGACCCATAGGACAAAATGAGACTTAAAGGGGCACACCAGCCCATGGGCAAAGATTAGAAGGCCGGAGGGGACAGGAAATCTGGTAATAGGGAACCCAAGGGTGAGAAGGGAGAGTACTTACTGACATGTTATGGGATTGTTAACCAATGTCATAAAACAATATATGTACTAACTGTTAAATGAGAAGCTAGTTTGTTCTGTAAACCTTCATATAAAGTTCAATAAATACATAAAGAATAATTTGCTAAAGGAAAATAACAAAGAAGAAAAAAAAGGAAGATACTACTATAGCATTTACCACAATGCAGCACAAAGAGTCAGAGAACTTTCTCTTCAGTGCTCAAGTATCTCTTACTTGAAGGGTATGGAATGCTTCACATCATTATACTATGACCCATCTTCCAGCTGTTTTCCTTTACAGCAAAGATCCTTGGAAAAGTCAAACAATTCTCTACCTACTCTTCTTTCATTCCATTTAGAACTGACTCCAGTCAGACTTTCTTCTCCATTACCCCAACAAAACAACTTTTGTCAAGGTCACCAATGACCTTCATGTTGCTGAAGCCACTAGAGGCTTCTCAATTCTCATCCTCTGTAAACCTCAGCTCTGACACAGTAGATCACACTCTTCATGAAGACTCCAGGATATCACACTCTTATCTATTTCTCTCCTTCCTTACTGGCTGCTGCTCCTCAGGCTTCTTTGCTAGACCCTTCTCTTTGTTCTAAGTACTGGTATGCCCCAGAGCTTACTCCCTATAAGTGAACTCCCATCATCTCATGGCTTATACTCACTGAAGACTCCCAAATGTGCATCTCCAGCTGAGACCTCTTCCCTGAGCTCCAAAATCATGTATCTGTCTACTTCACATCGCCACTTGGACATCTAATAGACATGTTAAATTTAACACATCCAGAATACCCAATCCCAGCACACACAGACCACTCACTCCTGCATTTACCTCCATCTCATTAAATGGCAACTTCATTCATCCAGTGGCTTAGGCAAAACTTTATGTGTTACAACCCCCATTCAGTCAATCAGCAAACCTTAGACACTACCTTTAAAATACATCCCAAATCTAACCACAGTCATCACCTCCACCACTATCAGCTAGTCCAAGGCACCAATCAATCATTGCTCTACTCAAAAACCCTCCAAAGACTTCTTATTCCCTTCCAGATAAAATTCATCGTGCTATGCTGGCTTTATCCACAGGAACTTCTCATTCTCTCTTCTCTGAATTTCTTGTTCTACAGATAGCTGATTAACTTACTTCCTTACTTTCTTTACGTCTGTTTTAAATGTCATCTCATCGGAGAGGATGGTCAGGGAAGGCCTAGCTAAAATAGTGAATCCTCCCTCCCCTGCTTGATTACTTTGCATAGCACATATCGATATCTATAGCTAATCTATGTCTATGTATATTTATTTATATCTACCCCTACTAGAATATAAGCAGATTTTCTCAAAAAAAAAAAAAACATAGGGTTTCCAAGAAGCAGCTGGTAGATTCAAATTGTCAACCTTTTGGTTAGCAGCCTGAGCTCTTAATCACCACACCACTAGGATTCCATGCATACTCTAAAACCCAGCAATTCCACTGCTAGAGAAATGCCTGCACATGAGAGGACCAGGAAACATATTTGGTGTAATTTATTTTCAAGATATGAATTGATTCAATTAATATTTGCTTGCTGCAATGTTCTGTTTTCTACACACAGGTAGCTTTTTTTTTTTTGAACAAGTGATTATATGTTATTTATACTTTTCTATTTTCTGAGTATTTTAATAAAATCTTCCATCCAACCTCTTTTTCAGTTCCAAAAACAATGGTGGTCACATAATAGTATTTAACAAATATCGTTGTGGTTTTTAAATTATTATTTGAATTTTTACAGTGGGTACACTTCACTCTGGCTTTTTAGTTACTTCAATTCTCTGACTATTGAGTTATTTGCCCAGTTAAGTCTGTTTGTGGGCTTGGTAAGTTACAACCTCCTCTGATTCCCTTGAGGTTAAATCTACCTAGTGATTGCATCATCTGGTGGGAGACCAAGGAGACAGAAGCCGGTCCAAACCATGCTTGGATTCTGGGAGCTTTGCCCAGGATGCAAACTATTCAGCAGAGAAGGGAAAGAACATTTAAGTTCTGCAGTAAAAGGTATCTGGGTTTAAATTTCATGTGTCAGCTTTATAACCTTGAACAAGTAATAATTCTTGGTTGTTGTGAGAATTAATTGAGTCTGAGTATTTAAAGGCCATCTCACAGTGCATGGACTGTGATAGGTGCTCAGTAAATGGCAGTAGTTGTAATTATTACTGTCCCATTAGTTCTTTAGTTAAGAAACATCGAATTTCCACAGGATGCATTGTCAATCAGATGGACTATGATTATGCTGATATTTAAAATAAAAAGCTGCATCTGTTAAAAAAAAAAAATTGGTCATAGCTGTATCATACAGTAGCTACTCAATCAAAAAATATAAAGATCCTTAATGTCCAGCACCAAGAGACAGTTTAAATACATTATCATGCACCCACAAAATGGGGTGTTACACAGTCATTTAAAAGAAACATGTAAAAGAATAGTGACGGAAACAATGAGAGGGATGAGATTACCATAAGAATAGAAGTTTGTGGTCAGCAGGTGGGATATTTGAGGTTTAAGATATCAGAGTAGAATATTTCTGGTGATGAGGAGGCCCAGGACTGTGGCTGAAATAGAATGGAAGTGAAAGTCATCCAAATGAATGTTGAACTTTCCCATCTAGACAGTGCAACTTAGGATGGAGAAAAAAAACTGAGCAACTTGCAACATCCGCAACCAATGATTGTGAGTCATCAGGAAGTTTGCAGATGACAGAGATGTGAGGCAGAGAGGGTGGGAGAGCCATCAGCAGGAGCACCAAAGGAGCTAGCAGTAATGGGAAATGAAGGTCCTGACAGCCCCAATTCCTGGCCCAGGCCTGGAAGGCAGAGTAACCTCCACTGGAAGGCAGTGAGGTTTCTACTCAGGTGAGGAGGGGGCACACCACAATGTGGGTTACAGAGAGTGTTTTGGAAAGTTTAGGAGGGTTGGGGGGCCGTGTTGAGGTGAGGCAGGGGGAAAGAGTGCAGAGGACAGGAGAGGGTCTGACTCTTGCATAGAACTAGAAGGTGTAGGGAAGATGGCAGAAATGAACTTTACTGGCTGTAATGTTTCTAATCTTATAAGCAGGGTTGAATGGAGATACATAGGCATAAAAATGTAGCACCCTCCAAACTAATGCTCTTGAAGTAATGGATATGAATTTGGCACCACTCTCTAAGTATAAAACATGCTATATTTATTTTTTTCTATTTTTTAATAATAACTATTTTTCACAGATGACTCTTCTCCCTCTGCTGGACAACAGATTTCTCATAACATCTTGGGCCAAGTCCATATCTTCCTAGTTGGTTTTGGTTATTAAAAGTCCAACTGAATTGGCTTTAAATCTCCCATCTGAAGTTCAGTTTAAATCTTATCTCTTCCTCTCCCCTGGCACAGGCAACACCTCAGTCCCAGAGTGCTTGCTCTGCTCTTTGACTCCTCCATCTCTCTTCTCAATTTGGGACACACCCTTCTCATCTACTAGGCCCTAACTCCTCTCCTATGAGGGAGAGGAGGAAGAGTGAATAGGAGAGAGATGACAGGAGTGAGCTTGTGTAACTTACTGTCTCTGTCTCTGATTGGATGGGATGCTGAAGACTTCGGCCATTGGAGCACTCAGCATGGATGGTGGGTGAGGTTTTCTTGGAATGGTGTTCAGCAAGCATCTGTTTTCATATTAACTTACTTTCCCAAACTCTAGGGGACAAGGTATCAGGGTCTCCCAGAAACTCTCTCACCTTTTTCCTTTCCATTCTGAGGGCAGCACTGGGGCAGGCTCAGCAGACTCCATCTGGAGTTGGCCTGTGAGTCTCCCCTTCTTGCAGGCCAGCCTGGTGTTGGCCAGGGATGCTCTTGAAGCCCCTTCCTTTGACTTGATGAAGCCTTCTCATCACCAACACCGCACTCCTGAGGACTCCAGTGAGTCACTTCTCTCTTCATCTCCCCAGACTTTTTAACATGAAGTATTTTAGACATATGAAGAGATAACGTAACAGAATGAATACCACCAGACAACTTAAGGAGTAAAACACTATTTGTGAGTTATTTTATGCCTTAAAAAGACACAGATTTACTGTCATTTTAATAAGATTTCAGGGAGGAGCAAAAGTAGATGGTGCATCTGATCTGCCCCCTTCACTCAGAAATCCCTATTTGATTTGTTGAACTATGTAGATGTATACTTTGATAAAAACAAAACTAAAAAAAGAAGCTCAAATTTATAAGCAATCAGGAAAATTCCAGTTGAAGTAACTATGAGTCATTACTTTATATCCATCACACTGGCAAAAAATTAAGAGCTATGTCATTACTGGTGGGGATGAGGAGAAAAGTAGACTCTCATACATACTGGTGGGAATGCGGAGTGTTAGAGTCTTTTTGGAAGGCAGTCTGGCAGCATGTGTTAACATTTAAAATACATACATCCTTTGGGCTAGTAATTTGATATTTGGGAATCTATCCCATAGGGGAAAAACCCAAAGTTTGGAATGACGTGAATACAAGAATGTTTATTACAGCATTTGTAGAGGCTTGAAACAAGTGAAGGCCTGTCAGTAGGGAATGGCTGAATGAACTCTGATTCATCCATAGCATGAGATATTAAACAGCCATTAAAAATAATAAATCAGAATCATATCCAATGTCTTGGAATGAATTCTACAAGATATTTTCAATGAAAAAAGCATGATGCAGAAAGTCTAAAATATTATTCAATTTTTTGTGAAAAAAAACCTTTGTTTATATATAAACATATGTATGTATATGTAACTGTGTGTGGCATTATATGACTATGGAGAACAATGACTAATGGGAGGTGTGTGTATGGGTGGGGAGCTGATGTAGGGCAAGGTAAGAGGGAGACAAGTTTAAGTGCCCCAAACAGCATGTATGAGATGATCCCATTAATGTTTATTTATGTATATGGACATGTTATTGATTGCATTGTGTCCCCCGAAAAGATATGTTTAAGTCCTAACCCCTGTACCTATGAATGTGACCTTGTTTGGAAATAGATGTTATCAGTTAAATTAACATGAGGTCATACTAAAGTAGGCCCTAATCCTATCCAACTGGTGTCCTTGTGAAAGAGAAGAGATACAGAGAGAGAGAGGCAGAGGAACGATGGCTGTGTGACGATGCATCTGCAAGCCAAGGATCGCTGGGGCTACCAGAGCTGGGAGAGACGAGAAAGGATCTTACCTTAGAGACTTCAGAGAAATCGTGACCATGCTGGCATGTTGATTTGGACTTCTAGCATAAAGAACTGTGAGACAATAAATTTCTGTCCTTATAACTACCCAGTTTGTGATATTTTGTTATAGCAGCCCTAGAAAACTAATACATGTCAGTTATTAACTCACTCAATTTTAGAAACAAAGGACTTCAGAGAACATCCTACCAAAATGTGTATTTAAGTGCTTGAAGTGCTTAAGTGTTTTGCCCAGATGCATATACCTACTTTGTGGTGAAGACCCACATGCCCACAAAAATGAAAGAGCAATTACTTATTCTATAATAATAAGTTAACATGTATCAAGCCCTTACTATGAGCTGGACACTATGCTAAGCTCATTCCATGTATTAATGTGTTTCGCTGCACACGAGCCCCTATTTGACAGGTGAGGATGCAGATGCAAGGCCACACAGTGAGCGAGAGGCAGAGCCACAAATCAAACTCATGCTTAGTGGTCCAGAGCTTGTGTCGCTAACCACCATGCTGGCAAATCTGACTGACATGCCCAAGAACACCATCTGAGTCCAGGAGAGCTTTTTATAAAGCATAGCTTTCACCAGATCATTTCAGTTAGAACTTTAGCGTCCACTATGGGCTGGGTGGAGCTCTGGTGGCGCAGTGGTTAAGGATCCTGGCTGCTAACCAAGATGTTAGGAGTTCAAATCCACCAGCTGCTCCTTGGAAACCTATGGGGCAGTTCTACTCTGTCCTATAGGGTAGCTATGAGTCGAAAATGACTCAACGGCAATGGGCTTTTTTGGTTTGGTGGCGTAGTAATTAAGAGTTTGGCTGCTAACCAAAATGTTGACAGTTTGAATTCACCAGCGTTCTTTGGAAACCCTATGGGGCAGTTCTACTCTGTCCTATAGGGTCACTATGAGTCAGAATCAACTCAGCGGCAACTGGTTTGGTTTTTTGGATGAGCTGGGTGAGTTGGTCTAGTTTTGGCCTCTGTAGCCTTCTTTAAGTTGGACTATTACCAGATCAGTCTAGTTTCTAAAAGGAAAAGTACCCCAATCACTACTGGAGTTTCACCATTCCCAAGGCTCCACCCCCTTTTGTTGTTAGCTTCTAAAATGAGGATATACTTACTTGAGTGAGTCAGTTCAGATAATTGACAGGTGCTATTCAAGAAGAGGAACAGCATCATATTCATCATCAAAAAGAACATTTCAAGATCTATCCTGAAATACAATGCAGTCAGTTATAAGATAATATCCATATGCCTACAAGGAAGACCAGTTAATACGTCTATTATTTAAATTTATGCACCAACCACTAATGCCAAAGATGAAGAAATTGAAGATTTTTTACCAACTTCTGCAGTCTGAAATTGATCAAACATGCAATTCAGATGCATTGATAATTATTGGTGATTGGAATGAAAAAGTTGGGAACAAAGAAGAAGGATCAGTAGTTGGAAAATATTGCCTTGGTGGTAGAAACAACACCAGAGATCGCATGTTAGAATTTTGCAAGACCAATGACTTATTCATTGGAAATACCATTTTTTCAATGACTTAAATGGCAACTATACACGTGGACCTCGCCAGATGGAATACACAGAAATAAAATTGACTGTATCTGTGGAAGAGATGATGAAGAAGCTCAACTCAGTATCATCGGTCAGAACAAGGCCAGGGGCTGACTTCGAAACAGATCATCAGATGCTCACATACAAGTTCAAGTTGAAGCTGAAGAAAATTAGAAGAAGTCCACACAAGCCAAAGTGCAACCTTGAGTATATCCCACCTGAACTTAGAGACCACTCAAGAATAGATTTGACTCATTGAACACTAATGACTGAAGACCAGATGAGTTGTGGGATAACATCAAGGACATCATACATGAAGAAAGGAAGATGTCATTAAAAAGAGAAGAGAAAAAAAAAAAAAAAAAAGACCAAAATGGATGTCAGAAAAGACCCTGAAATTTGCTCTTGAATGAAGAATAGCTAAAGCAAATGGAAGAAATGATGAAGTAAAAGAACTCAAGATTTCAAAGGACAGCTACAGAAGACAAAGTAAAATATTATAATGCAATATGCAAACACCTGGAGTTAGAAAACCAAAAGGGAAGAGCACGCTTGGCATTTCTCAAGCTGAAAGAACTGAAGAAAAAATTCAAGACTTGAGTTGGCAATATTGAAGAACTCTATGGGAAAAATATTAAGCTATGCAAGAAGCTTCAAAAGAAGATGGAAGGAATCTACAGAGTCACTGTACTAAAAAGAATTGGTCGATGTTCAACCATTTTAGGAGGTAGCATATGATCAAGAACCTACAGCACTCAAGGAAGAAGCCCAAGCTACACTGAAGGCATTAGCGAAAAACAAGGCTCCAGGAACTGACAATACCAACTGAGATGTTTTAACAAACAGGTGCAGTACTGGAGGTCCTCACTCATCTATGCAAAAAATTTGGAAGACAGCCACCTAGCCAATTGACTGGAAGAGATCCTTATTTGTGCCCATTCCAAAGAAAGGTGATCCAGCGGAATGGGTAAAGTATTGAGCAATATCATTAATACAACATGCAAGTAAATTTTTGCTGAAGATAATTCAAAAGTAGTTGCAGCAGTACATCGACAGTGAACTGCCAGAAGTTCAAGCCAGATTCAGAAGAGGACATGAAATGAGGAATATCATTGCTGATGTCAGATGGATCGTGGCTGAAAGCAGAGACTACCAGAGAGATGTTTACTTATGTTTTATTGACTATGCAAATACATTAGACTGTGTGGATCATAACAAATTATCGATAACATTGCAAAGAATGGGAATTCCAGAACACTTAACTGTGCTCATGAGGAACTGTACATAGATCAAGAGGCAGTCGTTCAGACAGAACAAGGGGATACTACGTGGTTTAAAGTCAGGAAAGGTGTGTGTCAGGGTTGTATCCTTTCGCCATACTTATTCA
>NW_004444027.1:2393255-2432392 GCF_000243295.1 Trichechus manatus latirostris
CCATAATCAATGCCCATGGAAATAGCAGTCGAGAAATCAAATGACATATTCCATTGGGCAAATCTGCTGCAAAAGACTTCTTTAAAGTGTTAAAAGGCAAAGAAGTTACCCTGACGACTATGCTGCACCTGACACAACCCATGATACTTTCAATCACCTCATATGCATGCGAAAGCTGGACAATGAATAAGCAAGACTGAAGAAGAATTGATGCAGTTGAATTATGGTGTTGGTGAAGAATATTGACTATACCATGGACCACCAGAAGAACAAACAAATCTGTCTTGGAAGAAGTACAGCCAGAATGCCTTAGAAGCAAGGATGGCGAGACTTCTTCTCACATACTTTGGATATGTTATCAGGAGAGACCAGTCCCTGGAGAAGGTCATCATGCTTGGTAAAGTAGAAGGTCAGCAAAAAAGAGGAAGACTCTCAATGAGATTGATTGACACAGTGGCTGCAACAATGGGCTCAAGCGTGACAATGATTGTGAGGATGGTGTAGGACCGGGCAGTGTTTTGTTCTGTTGTACACAGGGTCACTGAGTCAGAACTGACTCATCGGCACCTAACAACAGGAACATTCAAGAAAATAGGAACCCTGGTGGTGCAGTGGTTAAGCGCTCAGCTGCTAACCAAAAGGTCGGTGTTTTGACCCTACCAGCCGCTCCATGGGAGAAAGATGTGGCAATCTGCTCCCGTAAAGATTTACAACACTGAAAACCCTATGGGGCAGGTCTACTCTGTCATATAGGATCACTATGAGTTGGAATCAACTCAATGGCAACGGGTATTCAAGAAAATGGGGTCTATCCCTGTTTTGGAAGTGCTCAGTTGCCCTGTGATGCTTAGGAAATGAATCAGGCAAAGTGGGGTTACCAATACTGCTTAGTTGACTGCCCTCCAGGAACAAACAGGAACTTTGTCTTTCTCTGCCTTCCTCCCCTGCAAACTGACTTTTGCAGCCTAATCTTTTTTCCTTTTGTTAAAACTGATATGGGAGTCTACTATAGCTACTGTTTTATGCTGGTTCCCGTGCAGGTTTTGCCTCTTAATGACATTTTATTTTTATTTATTGAAAACACATTGTCTTAGATGAAGTCTCTTCAAGCAGAATATGGGACAGGATTCCTGTGAATGTGATTTACTGAGAGACTGCGCTTTAGAAAAACCTGTAAGGGAAAGAGGGAAGCAGGATACAGATGGGGAAGGGTAGGGGCTGAGCAAGAGTGTGATCTCAAGTAAAGTTTAAAAAACAACAAACCAGTTGCCACTGAGTTGACTGTGACTCATGGCGACCCCATGTGTGTCAGAGTAGTGTCAGCATTTCATGGGGTTTTTGATGGCTGGTTTTTTGGAAGTAGATTACCAGGCTTTGCTTCCAAGGTGCCCCTGGGTGGACTTTTGGTTAGTAGCTGAGCATGTTAACTGTTTGCGCCGCCTAGGGATTAAGTAAAGTTTGTTGTGTGCCGTCAAGTTGATTCTGACTCATAATGACCCTATATATGACAGAGTACCCATTGCTATCAAGTCAATTCTGATTCACAGTGACCCTGTGAGACAGAGTAGAACTGCCCCATATTGGATTTACTAGGCTTTAATATTTATAGGAGCAGATTGCCGGGTCTTTTTTCCCCTGGAACTGCTGATGGGTTCAAACAGCCGCCGTTGGCTTAATCCACAGGGGGAAAGCTCTGGAACATAAGCCACACGGCAGAGCTGACCCACCTTGAGGCAAGTGGTCATCCTTGTATACGTGTATCAATGGGCCCTTGGCTGTGGGTGGCAAGCAGCTGCTGTCAGGGCAATTCTGTAGAGGAGGGGTAGCTGTGAGCAGTGCTCACCATAGTGGCCTGCAAAGGGGTGCTGGGTAGGGCACCTCAGCATCTATGTCACACAATGCAATTTTATTCCCTGGTGTCTTTCACAGAGTTTCCCAACAACTCTCCACTCCTTTTCCTTTTTCTCTGCTTTACGCAACGCAGTTACCAAATTACCATGTGTAGAAACAGCTTGGTGAAGGGGTAGGTAGGACAAAAGAGGTGGTACCATAAGGAAACAAACTCCAAGTGGCCATTTTATTTTGTCATAACTCACTGCATGCCTGACCCTGTTTCCATCAGAATAATGTGAAAAATCACAATGGGAGAACAGGAGGGACCTTGGAAAACATCCAAGGGCACACAGTGAATCAGTTTGGACTTTAGGGCTGGAACTCAGGTCTTCGGATGCCAGGTTAGGGCTCTTTTCCCAACAGTATACTGCCTCCTGAAGTAAACTCCTGATGGTGTCTGCCCACAGGAGCTGATCATTAGCTGAAGGACAACCCTGGACAAGAGTGCAGACTCCTCGAGGTTGGGGTGAATAAGGAGAAGTCGGGGCATCTGATGTTCCTGCAGTGGTGGAGTGCAGGGAAATGGGTGTTGAGGTGGAGGCTCTTTCAGGGGGAGAAGATAAAGAAAGCCAGAAAATTGTGTTTTCATTTCATTGATTTTGAGACCACCCTAAGCCTTAAAAACAAACCAACAGCCCCTGTTTTTCCTCATGGTGCAAACATTGGGCATCTGAATCCACCTCCTCATTTCACTCAACTGGAGACATGATTGGAGGGATGTCCCAGCAGCTCCTGGGCTGATCCTGGATAGGGCACTGGTTGTGTTAGCAGCCCTATACCCACCCAAGACTTGGGTGAGCCCCAGGCTCCCATATGTCCTCAGCTATGACCTGGCCCTAATGCCCGCCATGATGGCCCAGTCATCCCACTAGTGTTCTGGCCCATGGTCCATTTGCATGTCAGATTTGGTTGGGTCCCTGATACCCTACTAAACCAACTTCATCTCCTGGGCTGTGTCTCCTCACCAGCACTCACCACTCAACTAAGTTGGAACTATGGTTCCACTGTCCACTGCCTTTCAGCATGTCTGCCACCTGGAACCTCCTGCTGCTGTGCTCCAACCCCATTCACAAATTTGGACCTCCTTAGTTGCTTGCCTAAATCAATTCCTGGGTTCACCATACCCACTGGAATGTTAAATGTTGTACTGCCTTTCATCCACACTTGAGGTCAGCCCTTCTGCCAGTCATTTCTTTCAGCCCTGACTGGGTCTGGCTTTGTCTTGGCTTCTTCCATTTTCCTACCATCCCATGTTGCTGGAGTCCCAGCATGCCTTGCAGTTGAGCCTACCTGGGTGATGTGGAACTGATTTGCCTTGTTGCAGCTTTCTTCCTTCCTTTCTATAAGCCTTTTCTGAGTACCTGAAAAGTGCCAGACACTATGCTATCCTATGATATACAATAAGAATAAAAGATAGAAAAAACATAATTGCTCATATCAAGTAACACTGAAGAAACCTGGGATTTTTTTTAGAAACATCATTTAGATCTGTGCATGTCTAAACTCAGCAAAAGCTATAAATTGAGGTTGTGGGAAAGAAGGTTAACCCAAGAGAATGTACCCAGGTAGCTGCTGTTGCTTGAGCGTAATTATCTTAAAAGACTATATCATTATTTAATAATTCAAATATTATAGTCTACATTCCTCCTGCACACTGATTACAGAGCTATCTTCATTAATTTCTCTTATGCTACTTTCTTAGCATAAATATTGTCAGTGACTTACCCTTGCCCTCAGGATGGTCTGAACTAGTTGGCCTGGCATTCAAGGCCCTTCCCAGGCAGGCCCAGCTTATATTTCTAGCTGCCTCTCCCAATATTGACCTATTAGAACCTTCTCCAACTAGTCTGGTCGATTGTTAGCCAGACATGACTTACCATTCCACCACTGCACTCAGCTTTCCTCACTCCTAAAATTCATCTTCTCTGTGTCCCCCAAATTGTCCCTATTCTTCAGGCAGGGACGGATTACCCAATAAGCAAGGTACAAACACATGGGCTTAATTGTGCTTACTTTCTGATTTGTAGTGCACAGTTTCACCTGTTTTTCAGCTGTAGTGAAAACTGTGTGAAATTGTGCACTACAGATGAGTAAATAAACATAATTAAGCCTATGAGTACCTTGCTTACTGTAAGCTGGTGCATACTGTGCTTACTGGTTAATCCCCCCCTGCTTCAAGGCTTAGCTCATAGTTCACATACTCCATGACGCCTTCACATTCCACATTTCCCTTCTTTTAAATCAGTGGTTCCCATCCCTGATTATGTATTAGAAACACCTAAAAACCTGTTGCCATGAAGTTGATTCCGACTCTTAGCAACCCTATAGGACAGAGTAGAACTGCCCCATAGGGTTTCCCAGGCTCCTAGGGCACTTTAAAAACTAAGCTGGGAGCTGGGGTGGGGAACACTAGACCACTTTCATCAGCTTCTCCAGGGATAGGGCCTGGGCATTGGTATTGCTTAAAAGCTCTCCAGGTGATTCTAACGTGTATCCAGGGTTGATAACCACTGTTCCAAACAGTTATGTATGGCTTCCATCCCTTTGGCTATATTGTTATTTAAGAGAAATGTAGGTGAAGTATTATCTTCCTTATTGAAGTACTCTCTCAGGAATGAGATACGCCCTTCTTTTTTTTTTTTAGTGTTTGAATTTTTGAGTTTTTTTAATAGATTTTTTTAAACAGCAGTTTTAAGTTAACAGAAAAATTGTGCAAAACGTACAAAGATTTCCTACATACCTTTCTCCCTCCCTGCACGCTGTTTCTCCTATTATTAACATTTTGCCTTCATTCGTGTGGTACATTTGTTACAGTTGATGAACTGATATTGAAACATTATTATGATCTAAAATCCATAGTTTACATTAGGGGTCACTTTTTGTGTTGTACAGTCCTTTGTTTTAGTCCAGTGGGTTTTGAAAAATCCATAATGTCATGTGTCCACCATTAAAGTTCAATACAAAATAGTTTCACTGCCCTAAAAATATGCTGTGCTCTACCTGTTCATCTCTGTTACCCTACCCCTGAACCTCTGGAAACCACTGATCTTTTCACTGTCTCTATAGTTTTGCTTTTTCCAGAATGTCATATAGTTGGAATCATACAGTGGGTAGCCTTTTCAGACTGGCTTCTTTCACTTAGCAATATACATTTAAGATACCTCCGTGTCTTTTCTTAGCTTTATAGCTGATTTCTCCATTGTACAGATGTACCACAAGTTTTTTTTTTTTAATCTATGCACTTTTTGAAGAACATTTTCCTTTTTATTTATCCTCCACAGAGCATCTTGTACCTGAGAGCACGGTGAGTAGCTGGTGGATGGACTGACTTGCAGAACACATTTTGCCTGTAGAAATCGTCTAGTGAAGCGAATCAGCCATTGTCTTCTAGATCTTCAAGGGTGAAAACCTAGCCAGAGATTACAATACAGCATGATGTCCTCTTGGGAATGGAATTCTCCACTTGCATTGTATTTTTGGAGTCCCTACTCCATATAACTCATTCTGGTAGGTACTTGGGCAGCTATATGAAAGAATGAGATCAGAGATCATAGTCTACTGCAGGAAGTAAGCCAATAATTATAATATGATGTATACTGCACCCAAAGTAAGTACACAGTGTCATGGATACTTAGAGTAGGAAGTCATAATCTGACCAGGAAGTTTGGGAACACTTCTCATAGGAAGCAACAATCTAACTGGAAAGCTCTAGAAAGATAAACAGCTTACCAGTATATCAGTTAGACATGTGTTCAGCTGCAAGTAACAGAATGTTTGACTATCAGCAATTTAAACAAGTAGATTATTTTGTCATATAATAATACAAGAGGCAGACAGTTAGACATTATGAAAAATGGCAGAAGAAGGTGCTTAAAGAATCAATCCCACCACTAAAACAACCATAAACTGGCAAACAACTTTTTTGGAGTGCTGAAATCTAATCTGAAATTTACAAACCAGGGGCTACTTAATGAAAAAAGGAAACCTGAATTTTGGTAAAAGAGTTTTTGCCTACCTGACAACTATCCCCTATTTCCTAGCATGGTGGCAGCAGTGACTGTGGGGACAGCTGCCCATATTCCTCATGCTGCTTGCTGGTGCCAGGAGGCTAATGCAGACCTTGTTCTTAAAATACCATGGTTGTGCATTTTGACCTGTCCTGGGGTTCCCTGAGGGACTAGGGCCGAGCCTAACTTTTTTTTGCGGATCCCAAAGCTAGAGCAGCTTTCTGGGCAGTGGCAGCATCTGTTGAAAGATTTAAAGTCACAGACACACCCTGTGCCCACCTGGGGTGAGGGACAAGGATGGGACAAGTGGATGACAGAAACCAAAAGCCCAAGCAGGAAGGGGTTGAGGAAGAAGGTTGTTGAAGAACAAGAGCTCAGAAGAGTCACTAACTATACTGGGGAAAACAGAGTGCAATGCACATGCCCGGTACAGAACACATGCTCAGAAAAAGAAGAACAAAGTTGGAGGACTCACAAGTCCCAATTTCAAAACTTACAACAAAGCTACAGTAATCAAAACAATGTGGTACTTGCATAACTATAGACATATAGACCAATGGAATAAGATAAAGAGCTCAGAAATAAACCCTCACACCTATGGTCAACTGATTTTTGACAAGAACGCTAAGACCATTCAATGGGGGAAAGAACAGACTCTTCAACAAATGATGCTGGGGAAACTGGATATTCACATGCAAAAGGATAGAGCTGGACAGTTGTCTTAAACATATACAAAAAATTAACTCAAAATGGATTACAGGCCTAAATTTAAGAGCTAAAAGTATAAAACTCCTAAAAGATAAGATAGGGAAAATTCTTCATGACCTTGGATTTGGCAATGGATTCTTAGATATGACACCAAAAGCACTGGTGACAAAAGAAAAAATAGATAATCTGAACTTCATCAAAATTTAAAACTTTCATGCATCAATGGACACTGTTAAGAGAGTGAAAAGATAACCCATGGAATGGGAGAAAATATTTGCAAATCATATAATGGTTGAAGATTCAGAAAATAGAAAGAAGTCCTACCAAAGATACAACCATTGATCCCTATTCACCTGGATCAGCAGAGGAAGAAGGAGACCCAGGAATTGGAGGAGGAAATGGGCTGCCGGTTTACTTGCTGCCATAAACTGCTACCTCCAAATGGGTGGTACCTGGCTACCATTACTGAACATTTTGATCCAGGACCCCAAAGTTGGATCTTGATCAAAAGGAGGAAAAAACATGGAACAGAACTTCAAATTCTTATTGTAGACAAGATTTAGTGGATACATTGCATCTGGAGGAACCCTCATATCTATTGCCTGGAAACAACTTTTATGCCTTGAACTGAAACTATCCCATGAAACCATCTTTAAACTAAACAACAGCTGAGCTCATTTAATAAAGAATGTCCACCTAGAGCATTGCGATCTTTTAAAGAATTATCTATATGAGCTTAAATGGACAACAGTAATTCTGAAACACAGATGAGAACTTTAAGGGGCAGAGATTATAAATTAACGGCGGTGAAACAATTTGGGCAGAGCTAGGGAGAATGGTGACACAATGTGGAGTACGTAACCATTGTCAAGGAACTCGTAGAAATTGTTGAATGGGTGTATGTTTTACTAAAATTTTTTAAAAATTATTTTAAAAGAACTCCTATAACTCAACTGCAGAAAGGCTAACAACCCAATTAAAAAATTGGCAAAGGACTTGAATGGACATTTCTCCAAAGAAGATACAAATGACCAATAAGCACTTGAAAAGATGTTCAATATCATTCTTCATTAGGGAAATGCAAATCAAAACCACAATGAGAAACCACTTCACACCCACTAGAATGATTATAATTTAAAAAAGAGAGAGAGAGAGAGAAATGCTGGTGGGAATTTAAAATGGTGCAGCCACTGTGGGAAATTTTTGGTGGTTCCTCAAAAAGGTAAACATACAACTACCATATCACCTAGCAATTCTCCTCCCAGATATATACCCAAAAGATTGAAAACAGAGACTCAGATACTTGTATATGATTGTTTATAGCAAAATTATTCACAATAATCAAAAGGTAGAAACAACCCACCTGTTCACCAACAGGAGAAAGGGTAAACAAAATGTGGTATATAAATACAGTGGATTATTATTCAGCCATAAAAAGGGATGAATTTTGATACTTGCTACAACATGAATGAATCTTGAAAACAAGTAAAGTGAAAAAAGCCAGACACTTATATGAAATATCTATCCAGTACACCAGTTGCCATCAAGTCCTTTCTGACTCATAGCAACCGTATATGTGTCAGAGTAGAACTGTGCTCCATAGGGTTATTAATGGCTCAGTTTTTGGAAGTAGATCCCCAGGCCTTTCTTCTGAGGTGCCTCTGGGTGGACTTGAACATCCAACCTTTTGGTTAGCAGCTGAGTGTGGTAGCTGTTTGCACCACCAGAGATTCCACCAAATATCTATAATAAGCAAATTCATAGAGACAGAAATTAGATGAGAAGTTTCCAGGTGCTGTGGGGGAGGGGGAGAATGAGGTGATTGCTCGGGTACAGAGTTTCTATTTGGGGTGATGAAAGAGTTTGGGAAGTAGGTAGTGGTGAGGGTTGCATTGTGAATGCTTGCAACATTGTGAATGTAATTAATGTCCCTGAATTTTATGGTTAAAATGGCAAATTTTATGTTAGATATATTTTACCACAATAAAAAATGAAAGAAAAGTTAATGAGAACTTAAAAGATGTAGTCACTCAAAGTGGTACATTAGTCAACAATGTCAGGGCTGAAGTTTCTGGAATTCTCTTGTCTTCTTAGTCATGGTCACAGGTTGACTACAGCAGCTCCAGGAATTGTTCTCGCATTCAGAGGAGAAAGACGAAAGAGGACAGTGCCAGCCAGATTTTTCCCTTTTAACAGGAGAGCAAAAACTTTCTCAGAAACTTTGAAGATTTTTCCTTACATCTCATTGGCCAGAACTGTGTTACATGGCAATCCTTAGCAGCAATAGAGGCTGGGAAAAAACAGATTTAAATTTTCCAGCTCTGATATAGGAAGGCAGGCAGAAGAAGGGAGCTGAGACTGGCTGTTTTGTAAACCAACTAAAAAGTAGGACATTTTAGGCAAAACTGCATTTACAAAAACATGGAGCTGTGAATGTGTGTGGAATATTTAGGATAAAATAGTTTAGAGTAGAACTGTGCTTTGTAGGGTTTTCAATGGCTGATTTTTTAGAAGTAGATGCCCAGACCTTTCTTCTGAGGCACCTCTAGGTAGACTCAAACCTCCAACCTTTTTATTAGCAGCTGAGCATGGTAATTGATTATACTACCTAGGGACTCCAGGATCAAATAATTTGGTATAACCTAAGTATGGGACACATGTCAAGGCAAAGAGGTCAGACAGGATAGAAATAAGTCAAAATGAGATTCTTTAGATACCTGGATGACATGTTGAAGATTTTGGTCTTTTTCTATAGGCCCTGAGGAACCAGGGCAGATTTTTAATTAGAGGAATGATAAAGTCAAATTTATTTGGGAAAAGTGGCAGTATGGAGAAAGGACCAAGAGAGATATAAAAAAAGAGATCATTTATAGCAATCCAGGTAGAATATGAAGAGGGCCAGTTCTAAGATTTAGTTTAGCATAGTTGCTGGGGGAGGAGTTGGATGGGAGAGCTAAGAGGTCAGGGATCTGATGAAAACAGTTCTCAAAACTTCATCTTCAGGCAAAATATGGTGTAACACTGATACTACTCGGTGAAAGTCTCTTGGATGTGTTTCTTGGAAGCAAGATAGGAGATGCCACACACTCAACAGCATCTATAAAGTGTGTAAGTCAGGGCTGCTCTAGTTGGAAATGTCAGAAACCCTCTACCTTAAGGGGAAAAGGGAGTTTATTGATTGTCATAGCTTGAAGTACAAGGAAGTGGCTTTACAATCCTCAGTGTTGCTTCATCCTTAGAAGGATTTCTCCACATGGTGGCAAAGATTACATCACAATGCTCATCTTCCCCGCATTGCACCCAGGTTTACAGAAGGTAATCTCAGAAAAAAGATCTCCCCAAGGCCCACAGCAGCACCTGCCCTAGGATTCTGCTCCATCTGACCTACATGGGCCACACTGGTCCATGCCTGAACCAATCGCTGCATCTGGGGCTTTAGGAAATCCTGATTGGCCAGGAATCGGGTTATATGATCATTCTTTGGGTCAGGGCGTCAACCTCACTCAAATCATAACTGAACAGGATTATCTTGGAATGTGGGGGATGATTTCTCAAAGTGATTTTAGGCAGACTATAAATAATGTTCCTTCTCTACCTCTGCCCAATTAAGGGCAAGGAGAGAAAGCACAAGCTGGAAATACCAGCTTCTGGCAATCTTGATTTTGTGGGCGACTTACACAATGTATCAACAGTGCTTCTGTTGACTTCCTGTTGATGTGGTTTTGATAGATGCATATCTGTCAAGTCCTTACTTTAGTCTATTCAGGAATCTGGCATTTGCCCAAGTTTCCTCACCTGCCCACAGGAGGTAAGAGCCAGTGACAAAGGTTGCCCAGGTGAGGGAGCGGGGCTCAGCACCTAGAATTTATTGACTTTTCTGTGCCCCTGGGCCCATGATACTGAGGCTGGCTGGTGACTGGGCACAGCTGCTTGCACCATTCCCTTTGGGACTCCCTGCCACACGTCAGGTTCTCCCTGCACAGGCATCCTCAGGGTGCAGGAACTCCTCTGTTTGCTTAGTGCTCCAAACTGGCCTCTTCCTACCTTTCCCAGTACAGGCAAACAAGAAGCTAAAATCATGCTGAGGTTAAAACCTGCACTGTGACTTCATAAACATTACCCACCTCCCACTACTCTCAGCCTCTAAGCTGGAAGACGCCCCCTCTTCCTCTCCAACCCACTTCCCTTCTGTGTTGCTGGTCTTCATATTTCCCTGGCCATCAACCACCAGAGTTAGGAGAAACCTTAGGGACAACTAGTGCAGGCCCCTCTCTTTATAGATGACGAGACTCTCATTTGAACCTTAGTTCACCTGTAATTCGAGGTTTGAGGAAGAGGGGGAACACATGTATGCCTTGACCAGCATGCGTTCCCCTAGACTGGACTGATCTGTCGCCCTGTTGGACACATTTGTTCCCCTTTGTCACCATCGCAGGTGAAGCAAGTCTCCAGGCTTGGCAGGGAATTTTCTACCCACACTCTCCTCGTTTACCACCTCCTATAGGGTGAAGTATAATATTAGTATTTTCATTAACAACATCATCATCAACAACAAACTAATAATAACCATCCCTTACTGAGTACTTCCTATGTGCCAGGCCCTGTATTTGGTTTTTTCCGATCAGTAGCTCATTTACTCCTTTCAACCATGATCCTAAAAAGTAGGCATGATCCTTAGCATATAATAAACATACAGAAAGAGGTTGAGTAATTTGTCCAGGTTCACAAACCTAGTATGTGATAGGACTGTCCAGCTTCAGAAGTGGGGCAGCCTCAGGCGGTGGGAGGCAGCAGGGGAAAAAGATGAATATTCTTTGGTTCTTTTTTTCTCTTCTCTGTACCACTGCACCTCTCCTCCAATTCCAGGCCATCATTTATGTCCATTTTTCTTTAAAAAAAAAAAAAAACCATTTGATTTTTCTTATTTGTTCACTATTTTTAATTTTCTAAATTAATTTTTAATATAATTTTATTTATTTTGTTGTTGAACTAAATAATTAATTTTTGTCTTATCCTCATTAATTCCTTCCTCTTGATTTCCTCAAGTTTGTTTTTAATATGTAAATATTTCTCCTCATTATTTAAAAAATAATCCCCAATTTCAGTCTTGAGTTTCTGTTTGACCCAAGAGTTACAGAAAGTGTTTTAAAATTGCCAAGTGTTTAACCTCTTGTCATTAATTACTAGTTTTATTGCACTGCAGTTAGATGGAATGCCCTGTACAACTTCTGCTTCTTGAAAAGTATCTAGTTTTTAGGGAAAGGTTCTATGAACATTGAAAATATTTATTCTCTGTAAAAGTAAATACAGAGCTCCTAAATCAAGTTCATTTTTTAAATTCAAATTGTCTGTCACTTTTTATCTGTGAGATGTGACCAAGAGAGATGAGTTAAAGTTTCTAAAATCAATGCGGTTTTTGCAATTTTCCTCTTTTTTTTTTTTTTTTAACAGTTTTAAATTTAAATAATTGGATATAATGCTGTATAGGACCTAGAGGTTTGTGGCTGGTATTTCTTCCCTTTTTTATAAATGCAAAATAAACCTTTGCTCTGTTTAGTATTTTTACTTGGAATTCTACTTTGTATGATAGTAAATTTTATCACCTCTGCTTTCTCTTTTGGTTTGTATTTAAGTCACTCCTTCCTTCTTTCACTCAACAAATTACCTTGTGCCCCTACTATGTGCCAGGTACTGTTCTAGGTGCTGAGGATATAGCAGAAAACAAAATAGGCCAAATCTCTATCCTCCTAGAGCTTACACTGTAAGTGCAAAGAGAAAGAAAATAAAACGGGATAATTATGAAAAATATAGTAGAGTATATTAGATCCTTTCTACTTAAAGTGCCTCCTACAGATCCACCACCAAGCAGCCTCAGCATAACCTAAGAACTTGTTAGAAACTTGGGGCCCCACGCTGGACCAACTGAGTCAGCGTCTGCGTTCTAATAAGATCCCGAGGTGAGTCACATACACTTTAAAGTCTGAGAAGCACTGCTTCCAGGGGGAAAAGTGCTGAGGAGAAACGCAGTGCGTGAATGGCAGAGGGGACCGCGATGTTAAATCCAGTAGTCTCGGGAGGCCTCACTGGAAGAAGGCGTTTGAGTAGAGCTCTGAAGAGGATGAGAATGTGAGCCATGCAGATATCTGGGGGAAGAAGAAGGAGCCTGAAGTGGCGTCAGCAGGGAGGTGAGAGGGTGCGGACTGCACTGGGTGACACTGTCAGAGAGTGACACCAAAATGACTATAAAATTTTTTGTGCAGTGCTTCCATCCTGCGGCCTAGGAGGAGGCAGCGAGGCCCAGTGGCCAGGAAAGGGGGTGCCTGCAACTCCTGCCGCCCCCCTGCCTCCGCCCAACCGCGCCCCGAAGCCTCCAGCAAAGTGTCGACCCACGCGAGGCGTAGAGCCGCCCTGCAACGCGACTCCCGGGATCCGCAGACAGAGGGCGAGCACCGCCCTGCGCTCCCGGGCTCACCCCGTCCTCACCGACTCGGCGCTGGCTCCCGCGGCTGCACTCCGAGCCGACGCTGACCCGGCACTGAGGCTTCGGCGCCGCAGGGTTCTCCGCGCCAGGGTGCCCTGTGATCCGAATCGGCTGCCCACCCGCAGCGACAGTCCCAGCTGGCACAATGAGAGGAGGTCTACGGGGGGGGGGGGGAAGACACCATGAGTTACTGCACTGAGTGGCATCAACCCTAGTGACGCCACTGGCAGCAGGAGCTCTAAGCTCCCAGCCCGAAGGCCGGGGAGGCTGGAGCAGAGCAAGCTAGTGAAGGAGCGAAAGAGTGGTAGCCAGTGAAGCTGACTCAGTTTGTTGTGGTTGTTAGCTGCCCTTAAGCTGGCCCCAACTTATGGTGACCAACGCACGCACAACCGAACCCAAGGATGCCCAGTTCTGTGCATCTCCATGATGGGCCTTTGTGATCCATAGGGTTTTCATTAGCTGATTTTAGGAAGAAGGTTGCCAGGCCTTTCTTCTTAGTCTGTCTTAGTCTGGAAGCTCTGCTTAAACCTGTTCAGCATTATAGCAACATATAAGCCTCCAATGCCAGATGGGTGGTGGCTGTGCATGAGGTACATTGGCTGGGAATTGAACCCAGGTCTCCAGCATGGAAGGTGAGTATTCTACCACTGAATCACCACTACCCCCTGATTCACTTTACTCATCTCCGAGACCTTTTGTGTTAGGTGCATTCTTGCAGCACTGTTACTGAGTGCTGTAATGTGAGTAGCACTGTGTGGCGCAGTGGTTAAGAGTTTGGCTGCTAACCAAAAGGTTGGCGGTTTGAATCCACCAGCTGATCCTTGGAAACCCTATGGAGCAGTTCTACTCTATCCTATAGGGTCACTATGAGTTGGAATTGACTCAAGGGCAATGGGCTTTTTTTTTTTTTTTTTCTTGGTAAGATAGCAAGTTCCTTGAATGCATGGAGCACCCTGCTTGATGCTTATTTGGGGACATTCACAAGTAAAGCTTTGTTAGTCTAGAGTTTCTGCTCTTCTATCAAAGGAGCCCTGGTGGTACAGTGGTTAAGTGCTCAGCTGCTAACTGAAAGGTCGGCGGTTTGAATCCATCGGCTGCTTCATGGGAGAAAGATGTGGCAGTCCGCTTCCACAAAGATTAAAAAAAAAAAAAAAGTTGCTGTCAAGTCAATTCCAACTCATAGCAACTCTACAGCACAGAGTAGAACTGCCCCATAGGGTTTCCAGAGAGTGGCTGCGGGATTCAAACTGTCAACCTTTTGGTTAGCAGCCATAGTTCTTAACCACTTTGCCACCAGAGCTCCTCCATAAAGACTACAGCCTTGGAAACCCTGTCCTACAGGGTCACTATGAGTCAGAATCAACTCAATGGCAATGGTTGCAATGGGTATCTATATCACAGCGGGTGGTTTATTCCTTAAGGAGCCCTGGTGGTACAGTGGTTAAAGCACTTGGTGGCTAACCGAAAGGTCAGCAGTTTGAATCCATCAGCCTCTCCATGAGAAAAAGATGTGGCTTCTGTAAAGATTTACAGCCTTGGAAACCCTTGGGGCAGTTCTATTCTGTCCTATAGGGTTGCTAAGAGTTGGAATGACTCCACTGCAGTGGGGTTTATTCCTTAGGCTCTGGAAGGATTTTCCTTTGGCTTTCTATCTAAAATGCAAACTTGCCTCTTTTATCAGCCAGGCTTCTAGGAGAGGCTTAAGGCCCAAGGTGACCCTTTGGGTTTACTCCTTTCCCTCAACCTAAACATCCTTTCCTAAACTCTGCCTCTCATTCAAGCCATCTCCTTTTTCCTTTCCTGCGCCGACAAAACTGGTAGTCCACGTAATTGGATCTCGAACCGGGCAGACCGAGAATATCATCTGTGCCTCAGCTTGCCCTCAGCTTTCGAGTAGGAGGACCATGGGGTCAAGCCTGGATTTGAGTCTGAGGCAACCTGACGCTGCCACTCAGGCAGGGATCTTGGGCAAGTTACTTCACCTGTCTAAGTTTAATTTCCTCATCTGTAAAAAACAAAAAGGTGATAACATCGGTCTCACTGGATTGTTTTGAGGCTCAAATGAGATCATTTATAGGAAAGCGTTTTGTAAATCATAAAGTGCTAAGCAGCCGTTACTTTATGTGTTTAGCACAGCTCGCTGGTTTCAGCTAAATGAACCCACTGGAACCCACTGCCCCCCCCCCCATTTTCTGGTTTCTTCTGCACCCTGAGTTGCCCTCCTACATGGTTGCTACATACACAGTACTCAGTTTTGAATCTCCAGCTACAGGTTTCCCCAGGGGAAGAAAGGCTGGGTGGGGAGGAGAGAGCTGATTGGCTGGGAAGCAGGTGGAATGAGCCTTGACGTGAGACGCCCCAGAGAATGCGCGGCGGGTGCGCAGGGTGCCGGGTGGGGTGAGGTGAAGTGGGGAAGGGAGAGGGAGAAGGGTGGTGAGGTGGAGAGGGGCGGGGTGGGGAGAGGGAGAGCATGGGGGGAGCTGAGAGGGTCGGAGAGAGAAGAGCGGAGATGGGGGCGAGGGGCGAGCGGGAGGGGATGGGCGTGTGGGGTTGGTAACTCCCTGCCGCTGGGGCAGAGGCCTGGAGTCGGCCGGGGTCAGTCGCGTCCCTCTTCTCCCGCGGAGGAGAATGTCCCTGGTGAATCATTACTGGTCGATTAGACGGAGCCTGAGCTATAGGGGCGGGAGGGGGACCGGTTCCCGGGAAAGACCTCGACCAGCCGGGCTACGGGCAAGGGGCGCCAGGGCGCGTCCCCTCTGGGTTTTCTCTCTCGCGGTCGCCTAGCAGAGAAGCTTTCAGCTCAGCACGTTTCTGGGCATTTCAGTTCTTCCCGGGCTGTTCTTTCGCGGCCGCCCTTCCCGTCTCGGAGCCGACCGTTGGGGCGAGCGGGACTGGGTGGGTGGAGATGGGGAGCCCCCATAGCGAGGACCTACCGTGTGCTCGGTACTGTGCTGGGTGAATGGGATGTGAAACTGGAACACAAGGTAGACAGAAGGACCCTGAGAGACAAGTAGCTACTTTGGGGTGGGAGTGGAGGGGGCTTGAAGGGGGTTCTTGGGGTTTGTGTCAAGGCGGAAAAGGCGTGGACCTTGAAAGATGGGAGCGACATAGCGGTGGAGATGTGGGTGCCCCAGGGGCGGATTACCGAATAAGCAAGGTAAGCATGGACTTACTTGTGCTTACTTACTAATCTGTAATGAACATCTCAGATGTGGTGAAACCCATGTGAAATTGTTCACTACATATTAGTAAGTAAGCACAAGTAAGCCCCTGCTTGCCTTGCTTACTGGCCCATCGTCCATGTTAGGGATTGTACATTAGAAGAGACACTTTGATTCTGTAAGAAGGTGCTGTGGGATTGGGAGAGAGACAGTTGCCAGCCATGCCTGCAAGGTAAGCACAGGAAGTTAAGTTGTGAGGCTTAGCATGGTTGGGGACATTACAAACAAAGCTAAGAGCCAGGGAATAAAATAGAATAGGTGCCTGACCTAGCTGGCCATCTGTTCTGGACTTCCCATTCCCTTACAGATTGGATCTGCATTACGATCTATGGTCTCAACCTGTTTATTCTTTGTTAGGGATTCTGACATATCAAATAGAGAGCATTTACTGGTTGATGATATCAGAATGAACAAACAGATGGATGCCTGTGTCTCTTTGATAGATAAAACTAACCAGATTATTCTCAGAATTCTTTGAGTTGCAAGTCTGTGTTGGGTTTAGGACACCAGCTTTAATGGCAGAAGCACAACAGGGAATTAGAGGAAAGATCCCAGAACTGCCCTAGCAGAGCCCTAGGCAAAACTTATGGCACCAGCCAGTTCCTGTGGCAATGATACAAGACAGGCCAGAGCGACGTGCCTGAAGTCACACAGTTTGTGGAATGGACTTTGTGAGATTTTTGACTCCGTAACTCACTGAGATGTTGAGATGCCCTGGCAAGTCACTTCCATGACTCAGTTTCTCCATATAGAAACTGGAAGCATGGATACTGGCTGTTTAACTTCTCTTGGGTTAGGTGCGGTCTTAAAGAGCTCCTCTCAAGTTGACACAAGTAGTGGGTGGGACTGTCATTTTTGTGGGATGAAGTGGAGGTAACTTCCCAGTGAGGTCACTTCCCTGGCACAGCTGAAGTAACAAGGAGCCAGGAGAAGCCTGTCGGAGAGGGCAGTGCCCATGGATGGAGGAGGAGGGAAGATGGAAGGCTGTGGTTGGCCCTTTCCAGAGAGAGAGAGATTACATGACATTGGGGTTCCCCAGGAGGAAAGTGTGGGTCTGGGAACACCCTGAATGCTGGTTAGGGTAGGTAAAACTTCCCTTTGTGTCAAACGCAGGACTGTGATTTACGAAGAAGCTTAATTGATGAAATTGTCTGGGCTGAGGCACAGATGGCGCCCTTAAATGCAAACAAGTACACACCTGCCTTCTTCCCAAGTGCAGTAGTCAGCCAAGCCCTCCTGAATCTGGCCTCTGCCTTCTTTCCTATTTCAGTTGGGCTCTGCTTTGAAAACAGGCACGTTCTTGGAGATGCTGTGTTTTCACAGAGCTTGTCTTACAGAAAAGTGAACTAACAGCAGAGAGTAGGGGTGGAGAGCTGATTTCTAAACGTGGGTTTGAATCTTCTAACTAGGTAGGTGACCTTGAACATGTTAATTCTTCTTCTTCTTTTTTTAAACAATTTTAAACAAAAAAAAGTTGCAAGAACAATAAAAATACCATTCTTTCCCCTGAACCACTTGAGAGTCATTTGCTGATCTGATGCCGCATCACCCCCTAATACTTCAGCATTTATTTCCACAAAGATATTCTCCTACCAGTGTACAACACAATATCAAACTCAAGAAATTAGCACTGATATGTTACTACTATCTAATCTTCAGGCTCTTCTCAAGATGTACCAGTTGTTTCAATAATGCCTGTTTTAGCAAAGGATCCAATCCAGGACCACACGTTACGTTGAGTTCTGTCTCCTTCAATTTGAAAGAGTTCTTCAGTCATTTCTTGACTTTCAGAACATTGACACTTAACAAAAAATGTTTTTAATTGTGTTTTAGATGAAAGTTTACGGAGCAAATTAGTTTTCTATTCGACAATTTGTACACAAAGTGTTCCATAACATTGGTTGCATTCCCCACAATGTGTCAGACTCTCCCTATTTCTGCCCTGGTTCCCCATTTTCTTTCGTCTCATTTTTGTACCCCTTCTTGCCTTCTCGTCTTTGCTTTTGGGCACATGTTGTCCTTTTGATCTTGTATAATTGATTGTTCTAAAGAACATGTTCCTCTTGGGTGTTATTGTTTATTTTATGGGCCCGTCTACTGTTTGGTTGAAAGGTGATCTCCAGGAATGGCTTCAGTTCCAGGTTAGAAGGGTTTCTTACAGCCACAGTCTCGGGGGTTCTTCCAGTCTCTGTCAGAATAGTAAGTCTGGTCTTTTTTGTGAATTTGATTCTTTGTTGTACATTTTTCTCCCTCTCTGTCCAGGACCCTCTTTTGAGATCCCAGTCAGAGCAGTCTGTAGTGGTAACCAGGCACCATCTAGTTCTTCTGGTCTTGGGGTCATATAGGCTGTGACTCTTGTGGTACATTAGTCCTCTGGACCAATTGCTCCCTTGAGTCTTTGGTTTTCTTCACTCTCCTTTGCTCCAGATGGGAAGAGACTAATAGTTGTATCTTAGATGGCCTCTGTCAAGCTTTTAAGACCCCAGACACTACTCACCAAAGTAGGATGCAGAACATTGTCTTTATGTACTATGTTGTACCAATTGACATAGATGTCCCCTGAATCTATGGTTCTTTCACCTACGAGCCTAGGAATTTCATCCCATGAGAAGTTTGGTTATGTCTAAGAAGTATCCATGATGTGTCCCTTGTATACTCTATTGTCTATATTAATATACATGCACCCATTGCTGTGGAGTCGATTCTGACTCATAGCAACCCTATAGGACAGAGTAGAACTACCCCAATAGTGTTTCCAGGGAGTGGCTGGTGGATTTGAACTGCTGACCTTTTGGTTAACAGCTGAGCTCTTAACCACTGTGCTACCATGCAGCACCTACAATTAATGTATGTAGAAATATCTACAACCAAACCTATATCTGCAGGTGAGTGTGCTCCTTTCCACCTTTCCAGACCTCTTTAGCATACCTATCTACCTATGTATCCATTCATAAATTATTGTTTGTTAATACTATTGTTGCAGGATTGTCTATGTTACAGTAATTACCATAGTTGCCCTTTATGCTTGCATTCCTCTCAGTGTCTTCCTTTGCCTTGGTCGTGTTGTGCTGACTTCCCCTGTATTGTGTAGAACCTTGACACTTTTAAGGATTGCTGTTTTGTTGTTTTGCAGAATGTCCCTCAGTTTGGGTTTGGCTGATGTTTCCTCACAATTAGATTCAAGTTATGAGTCTTTGGCAGGAACATCACAGAAGTGATGCTGTGTTGTTCTCACTGGATCCTGCCAGGTGGCACATGATTTCAATTTGGCTTCTCCACTGTAAAGTTACCCTTTTTCCTTTTTGTAATTTTAAAAAATGGTGTGGGGGCAGTGCCTGACCTCCTCTAACTTCACAAGGGGGAAGGAGAATCAAGATCGACAGCCCAAGGCCGATTCCTGTGAGATGGAGATCAGACATGCCTCCTCTCTCCACCATCTCTACCAATTCTGACACCAACTATCCCTCCCACAGTACTGTCTACTTCTCTGCTGGGTTTGATAATTAATTGCAGTGGAACTCACAGACATTACTCACAGTTATAGGGTTTATTAGGGAAGTAACAGGTTAAAATTCAGGTTCAGGAACACTCAGGATACAGTTCTTCCATCAGGCCAGCCTCTTAGCCATGCTCACAGTCACGTCTCTCTGGCCCTCACCCTCTGCCCTGCTTGGTTAAGTGTTACAAAACTCTTTTAACTCTGCCAATAAGTACCCAGAGGCACCCTACTCTGCCAGCAAGTCTCCTCCCAAAGACACTCAGCTTTCTCACTCTGTGGTCTGGAGAGCCCACCGTGCCATCTCCTGACATCATTTCTCTGCCACTGCCTCTCTCTCTCTGTCTCCTGGGTCCAGGAGCTTCTCAGCACAGGGATCCCGGTTCAAAGGCTGTGCTCTCCGCTTCTGGCTGTTCTTCCTTGATGCTGGTGGAATCCTCTCCTTCCTGCCTCTGAGATGCTCATTTCAAGCCCAGCGGGATGGCAAAACTGACCAATCCGCTTGGTTGGCCACAATTACCCTATCTGCCCAATCCCACCCAATTACTTTGGTGGGAGTTACAAGACCATGGTGAGAAAAGCCACACAAAAGTGATCAACCACACAACAAATTTTAAGTATTTTTGGGTAGGGGGCTTCCTTGAAACTTATAATTTATTCATTTGTATATCTATATCAGTGTGGAATCATGGATTCTTATTTTATTCAATAGGTTATAATCCATTGCTACTATTATTTGATTCTTAAATTATCCTTGATTTGGCCAGTGGGAGCCCCTTTAAACTGCCTTCTATGTCTTTTTGAAATGTTCCGCATCATTCTTTAAACACTTCCTTAGTTATTATAAGAGAATATTCTAGGCTTATCTTGTCCTTTCCCTGCCCCAGCCATTTGTCCTAGGAGCACTGGGTCCTTTTAGTGGAGAATAGATTTAGAAACCAATATTTTGGTGGCAGATGTGCTCATTACAATTGGGGTGTTGCTGCCCCCAGGCCCTGTCAGTGGACATAGTATACATGTGGGCATCTACCTTGCTTGGCCTCACTAAATGACTTTAGGACTGAGCCGTTCAGGAAGCGAAGGGGGAGAGGAAAAGCAGCATGTTAAATCTTAAATCTGCATTTCCTCATCAGCAAAATGAGCGTAACAAGGCTTCCCACTTAATATAATTGCCAGGAGAACTAAATGAGATGATGTAGCTAAAGTGCTTCCTCAGCACACTGTCCAGCGCATGGTGAGCACTCAAATGTCAACTACTACTATTATTATAAAGAGCCCTGGTGACACAATTGTTAAGTGCTTGGCTGGTAACCAAAAGAAAGGTGGGAGGTTCCAACTCACCAGTGGCTCCTCGGGAGAAAGACCTCCATCTGTTTCCATAAAGATTACATCCTAGAAAATCCTATGGGGCAGTTCTACTCTGTCACGCGGGGTCGCTATGAGTCGAAATTGACTCAATAGCACCTAACAAAAACACTATTATTATAGTAAGTTAACTTTCCCGTTTTCATTGCATCACTTGATAGGATTATATTAGAGACCTGTAGAAGAGAAGTAACACAGGAGGAATGGGTGAGAACAGCAAGAATGGTAAATAGGAGACAGAGGACTCTTGCCTCTTAAGAGAATGAAGACATTATTATATCAACTAAATTAGGATATATAAGCACAGAGGAAAAGCTGGAAGAAAACACTAATATGTTAATAGTAGTTATCTCTTTTGGTGGGATTATGTGATACATTTTTGAAAAGGCAAGGTGACAAACCGAGGCGGAGAGACATGTTTGCCTCACTTCTTGAAAGGGATCCAAAAAGATCAGTTAACTGACTCAGCAGTCTGCCATTAGGAGACCATGACTGGCACCCACAGGACAAAAGATAAAGCTGTGTCTCTGAGTTAGTATCCAACTTGGGATTCACTTATTTATTCATTTGGTTGTTAATTTCACATACATTTATTATATGCTTGCTATGTGTCAGGCAGTGTCATAGGCAATGTGAAGCAACCATTAAAATGCAATTAATAAGGACCAAAAAAATAAATAAATAAACCAAACCCGTTGCCATCGAGTCAGTTCCAACTCATGGCAACTGCATGTGTTTTAGAGTAGAACTGTTCCATAGGATTTTCAGGGCTGTGACCTTTCCAAAGCAGATTTCCCAGAATTTTCTTCCCAGGCACCTCTAGGTGGGTTTGAACTGCCAAACTTTGGGTTAGTAGTCAAGCAATTCACTGTCTATGCCACCCGGAGACTCCCTAATAAGGGCCAGGAAGACAAACAGCGAGTGATTTTATGGGGGCACAAGGTAGGGCACAAAACCCTCTTTATGGGGGCTATGTGTGCAGCAGTGGTGGTCAGGTAAGGCCTCACAAAGGAGGTACCTGAGCTCTCCTGGAGGACAAGTGCTGTCAGGCAAAGAAGGTTGGAATAGGGGATGATGTTTCCTAGGGAGGAAGAAATATGTATCAAGCCTTATAGGGCAGGGAAGTCTGGGCTGGAACTTGGAGTGACTGGAATTGTAATGGAACTTTGGGCACAGGAGGGCAGTAGAGAGACACGAGGCCAGAGAGGTCAGGGGTTGGGGACAAATTTTGAATGTGGATTTTATCCTGAAGTCAATGGAGAACCACTAAAGGCAAGCAGGGGGTTATCACATGTGCATACTAGAAAGCTGCTCTGGCTACAACCTGGGAAATGAACTGGAGAGGAAGCAGAGCACCGGCAGGAATCTAGAGGATGAGGAGAGAAGAATGAGGGCATCAGCTGTGGTGGGGGAGTGGAAGGATGGACCCCAGTCAAAGCTGTTGAGTCACTTCCTATGCCACTTCCCTTCATCTTTACAACCAGGAGAGTTAGGAAATTTTATCCAGCTTTACATAAAAGGAAATGGAGACTCAGTGAAGTTAAGTGAGTTGCTCTGAGCAGCAAAGCTGGGGTTTCCAGTCGTATGGGTTCTGACGCCAAAGCCCATGCCCACAAGCATCTCTCTAATCTAAATAAAAGGTGGCTGGAAAGACCCTCCCCTCTTTCCAATGCCTGACATTTCTCACACTCACTGTCATTTGTTCCATGACTGTCTTCCCCTGGGAGGAGGCAAGATGCCACAAGAGTGTGCAACAGAGGATGGTCATGTCATCTGGGCAGTCAGGGAAGGAAAGTTTCCTGGAGAAGGTGTCCTGAAGAACACAAAGGAAGAGCTGGTCAAGGAAGAAAGGGGGCGGGGCATGGAAGAGGGTAAGGTGTTCCCAGAGTGGAGAGAACAGCAAGTGTCATTGGCTGGGAACAAAACAGAGTGTGGAATATTCCAGCAACTGAAGTTTAGAGTGGCTGGGGCATGGTGTGAGATGTGGAGAGAGAGGCAAGGTTTGTTTTATTAATATGCTCAACAAATAGAACTGATTTTTGGCTCTGTGTGATTGCATAGAGAATGGAATAGATGTGAGGGAGACCAGTAGGGTGAATCCTGTTGATTTGATGATGAAATCGTGCCCTGCAAATGTCTGCTTACTGTGGTCACCATGGAAACATTAGACTGCAGACCCAGAAGCATCTACTCCAGCCCTTGTTACTAAAGATGATGAGACTGAAGACCAGGAAAGGGAGGAGATTTGCTGCTTTTCCTACTGGCAGTTTGGAAAACGTTTTTGTAGACATTGATTGCCAGTATGTAGTGAAGAAGACAGACTCTTGCTAATAAGCTTTGAATAAAAAGAAAAGAATAGAGAGAAAAGTGATAAATTTTGCCCTAAAATTCAACCAGAAGTACCCTTCATGCCCAAATGTTTTAAGGATTCATTCTAGGCAAAGCCGTCCTTTGCACTTCTCCTGAATACAGTCTGTTAAGACTGCACATGCTTCCAAATAGCACAATACGTGTAGCAGGGAAGCTTCCATCTGTGAGGCACCAGTTTGCCTTAGGATACCTCTCCTGGTGGATTAACTGGACTTCTAGATAGAACTGCCAAAAGACCAGTCAGTCTGTTCTACCATCCGTAAGAATGTAGGCTCCATGACAGCAGGTACTCCTGTCTATTTTATTAACTAGTAAATCCCCAGCACCTAGAATACTACCTGGCAGTCAGAAAATGTTTGTCGAATGAATGAATGAATTTATCTTCCACTGACTGGACCTACAGTGTGGTGTGACAAGTTTTCTTATCTCATTATTGGAAAAGATGAGGCCCTTGGATTAGAGCCAGACTCAGGAGCTTGCCCAGGCTCTGAGTCTATAGAGCTGGGTGACCTTGGCCTGTTATTTGCACTTCCTGTTTCCTCATCTCTCAGCGGGCGGAAATGACCCCTGCTGGGCTGACCTTACCAGGTGTCAAGAACATCAACCAGGATCATGTAAATAAAAGTACTCTACAAATGGATGTCAATACCGTCCCCATCCCTGACCTCTCCTCGGGGCACCAGCCCTGCATCTCTAAGTAGCCTTCCACCTGCAGGGGCCTGTTAGAACTAGTTACCTCCAAGTAAGAACTCTCCCTTCTGAATTCCTAATTTTCTTGGTGTACTGTTATTTCCTCAAGCGAGCTGTGGTGGTGCAGTGGTTAAAGCACTCGGCTGCCAACCAAAAGGTTTGCGGTTCAAACCCACCAGCTGCTCCGTGGGAGAAAGACGTGGCAGTCTGCTTTCGTAGAGATTTACAGCCTTGGAAACTCTATGGGGGCAGTTCTACTCGGTCTTATAGTGTCGCTATGATTTGGAATCTACTCAACAGCAGTGGATTTTTGGTGTTATTTGCTCGGTGTTTTGTACTTGAAACTTGAATCATCTCTGGCTCTTCCCTCTCCCTGGCATACCTCTTCTTGCCCTAAGTCTGACTGCTTCTCTCCTTTGGTGCCCCCTATTTCCTCTGCCACCACTCCTGCTCAGGAGCCCCTCCTTCCTGTGTGACCATTGCAACAGCCTTGGGCCATCTCCTGCCTCCGACTTTTCTGCCTTATCTCACCACCGCTGCCAGACACGTTCCCCAAAATACAGCTCTGATCTCATCATGTCCCCACTCAGAAATGACTGATGGTTGACTCAACTAAACGCAGACCCCTTACCCTGGTGTCTTAGGGTTCTCTAGAGAAACAGGACCAGATATTTATATATCACTGGAGATATATATACACTTATGCACTGAATAATGTCTGTTTGGGCAACGTCCGACCACATACACGTTCGTGGTCCCGTAAGTTCAGAAATCGCGATTGGGAGAACGGGACGTAGGACGTCGTAACTGGACATAGAGAATGCAGCAGCTTCCCGCAGGCAACACGTATATCTCATATCACTTGCATACAACGCGATTGCTCTGCCCTGTGGCTGTTTGTTATTATGAGCTATTGTATGTACCTTGAATTTTTAATATAATAGGCTTTAAGGGGATTGGTTCATAACTACTGGTCGGACGTTCATAACCTGGGAAATGCCTGTATATAATAAGGTGTTTGCACAACATTCAAATCACATAACATCCCATTTCTCAAAACATATCTCGGATGTTAAGTGATGCGTGACTGTATAGGAGTCCCTGAGTGGCACAAATGGTTAAGCACTGGAATACTGAACAAAAGGCTGGCAGTTCGCGCCCACCAAGAGGTGCCTTGGAAATAAGGCCTGGCAATCTGTTTCTGAAAGGTGTCTGCCTTGAAAACCGTATGGAGCAGTTCTACTCCGCACATTTGGGACCTCCATGAGTTGGAATAGACTTGATGGCAACTAACAGCAACAGTGTATACATATACTCCCAGCCATTGCCTTTCAATTGATTCTGACTCCTAGTGACCCTATAGGACAGACTAGAACTGCCCCACAGGGTTTCCAAGGCTGTAATATTTACACAAGCAGACTGTTACATCTTTCTCCCATGGAGCAGCTGGTGGGTTCAAACTGCTGCCCTTTTGGTTAGCAGCCAAGTGCTTAACCACTGCGCCACCAAGAATCCATATACATATATACATATAGAGAGAGAAAGAGACAGAGTCAGAGAGAGACAGAGACAGAGAGATATTGATTTACTTCAAGGGATTGGCTCACACGATTGTGGGAGAAGCTGGCAAGTTCAAAATTCATAGTTCAGGTGACAGGCTGGAGAATCCTGCAGGCTTTTGTCCCCAGTTCATAGGTCAGGTGACAGAAAAAGTGCAGCGTGGAGAGAGAAAGCGAGCTTTGCCAATATCTCAGTTTATAGTCTGGAGGCAGAACACACCCTAAGGAAACTCTTTTTCAACAGATTGATTGATTACATTACAATAGATTACATTATGGAAGATGATTACATTACATTACATTATGGAAAAGCAGCTAGTCTAGTGTTTGGCTAAAACGCTGAGAACGATAGCCTAGCCAACTTGACACATAAAATTAACCATCACTCCTGGTTTTCAAGATCCTCCCACACCTGGTCTCTCTGACCTAATATTACTTACTGGCCCATTATGTATTCTTTCTTCCACCTGCACACAACTGCTTACCTAACCTGAACATAGCCTGAACATCCTTGCCTCTTTGCCTTTGCATACACTGCTCCCTCTGACTCAAACACAGATTTTGGTCTCTATGCAATTGCCCTGCCCCCTTTACCTACCACCTTTCTCTGCTGAAATCCTTCCTATGCTTTAAAACCCAGCTCAAATACTCTGCTGTGCAATTTCTGTGCTTAACATGTACTCCTGTGACTGTCCGTACAGCAGTGGCTTGGAAGTATTTGTTTACATTCCTTCCTTGGCTCTCCCACTTGACTGAATTCCTTGAGGGCAGAGATCATGTCTCTTGGTCCCACTCCCAGCACAGTGTGACCATCAGTAGGTGCTCTGGCTTTGCTGGACTCCTTGCTCTCCCATGTGACTTCTTCTTTTCTTTAATTTAAAAATTTTATTGTGATGAAATATATGTAAGAAAACCATTTTTATATGAACAATTTAGCGACATTAACTACATTATTCACCATGTGGTGTAATGATCACTCATATCTCTTTCCCAATTTTTTCCTCACCCTTTGCAAAAACTCTGAACTGCTTAAGCAATATGTCTCCCATTTCTCCCTCCCATCTTCCCCAAACCAGTTGCTGTCAAGTCAGCTCTGACTTATGGTGACCTCATGTTTGTCACAGTAGAACTGTGCTACAGAGGGTTTTCAATGGCTGATTTTTTGAAAATAGATTGCCAGGGCTTTCTTCCGAGGTGACACTGGGTGAACTCAAACTGCTAACCTTTTATACTACCCAGGGACTCCCCCCATCTCTTCCTGGTAGCCGCTGATGAACTTTGGTCTCTATGCAGTTGCCATGAGGCCTTTTCTGACTCTCCTTTCCTCCTTGTCTAGCCTGTGTGCTTTCTGGTCTGCAAGCTCTCAAAGAGCATAGCCTGGACTTTATTCTTCACATGTCCCAGAGCACCTAGCCCAGTGACTGGCTCGCACTCAGAGGATGTGTACAAATGTTTGGTAATTACAAAAATGGGTGAGAATCCATATCTGCTGGCTTCATTTCTTTTCTTCCTGATGGGAAGCTGAGAAGGAACTGACAAAGCTCTCCTTTCTCCTGCCCTCTATGAATGATAAACTTTGGGTCATAGCCATCCTGCTTCTTCAGCATTTCTTTGCTCTGGAGCAAGCGCAGCTGCCAAGACCGCAGAGGAAGGGAGTGGAGGGATTACCTCAGCCATAGCAGAGGACTGCACTTGTTGCCTCTAGGACTACCAGCCAAAGGCCTTTTCAATTAGGCTTCCTGTCACCAGAGGGCTCTCTGTTTGAAGTCTCAGCTGGATTTGGCCAACTTGGAGCTTCTAGAGAATATGGCTGGTTCAGGAAGTGGCCTTGCTTTGGTGGATTTGCACATTGCCATCCTGTGTGTGTGCTGTCTGTGCACCTGGCAGCTTCCTTCGTCACTTGCCTTCTCCTTGGAAGCTCATTAACAGGAGAAGCTGGATCTTCAACTACCTAATGGAAAGCAGACATCCGTGCACACAGACGAGCAGGCTGACTCAGGTCTGGGCTTTTCTGGAATAGGTCAAATTAATCATTATTTTCTTCATTGGAATGGAGATGGTTTCCTAAATGTAACAGCCAAATGTGATTTATATTTTATATCCTTGCAAAGTTTTTCATATAAATTAGCTAATTTTAAAAATCCTTTGTATAGTGACTTGTCCTTATTTTTGTGTCAGAGTCCCTGGGTGCTGCAAACAATTAACGTGCTCCACTGCTAACTGAAAGGTTGGAGGTTTGGGTCCACCCACAGGTGCCTTGGAAGAAAGCCCTGGTGATCTACTTCTGAAAAATCAGCCATTTTCAACTCAATGGAGCCAGCTCTACCATGACACACATGGGGTCACTATGAGTGGGAGTCGACTTGACAGCAACTGTTTGTGTGTGTCTGTTACATAAGCTGCAAGAAATTGACAGGCAAGACACTCCAGTTGGGAACACAAATTTCTGTTTCTAAGCAACAGCAGGTGTCGCCTTTAAGACACTAGAAGTCTAGAGTTAACCTATTTGTGAACAGCCTTTTGAAAACATCACAAAGATCCTCTTTGGAGAACTACATAAACATGTCTTACTTTCCAATTTGCCAGCACTTTGACCCTGTTCTTGATTTCCTGATCTTCAGTTCCCACTTTGAGCTGATACTTGGCCTCTCTTTTGCTGAAATCTTGGAAATTCCTGGTGAGTCTCATGATGGGACTTGTATCCTTGCCCATGGCCCTGATTCTTTAACCCAAGAATAAACCCATCATCTGACTTTTAAGGCTACCCGCTTTCATTTCTTTCTGACCAAGTGTCACACCAGACGCAACAAGCAGAGCCAGACTTATGCTTGGGCTACATGTCTGTCTACCTTCACAGTGTAATCTGTGTTGCCAGAAAAGCTCCAAGTTCCAAATAAATTGCACTCTGAGGCCTGAAAATTTCCTACCACCAAATCATCTCTTTTTCCTTTAGCATCACCCTCTCCTTTTTTTCTCATCTTATGGTTTTGAAACAAGCTTTTTCAATTGCTTTTCCTCTTACAACATAGAGATTGGATCAAAATGGCATACCAAACACATGTATCTATTTCTCCTCCCACCTCTAATCCTATGAAATGACAGAAAATATATCTATAATACAGAGGCCCTTCAAAGTCAAAGTCATTAGTCCTTCCCCCTACCCATACTGAGAGCATTCAGGCGAATGAGGTATATTCTGATTAACACTAGATTTTAACAGGAAAAAATGAGTTTGAAGTTAGATACCAATAGAAAATAGAATCATAATGTAGAATTTCCAAATCATTAGAAGAAAATTCAATCAGTAAAAGTCAGAAAAGAAACGAAATAGTGAACAAGAAAGCATGGTATGTATAAAACATAAAGGACATGCAGGAACAAATTTAAGTGTATCAGTAATCACAATAAGTGAAAACAGATTCAAATCTTGTATTGAAAGCCTCTCAGGTTGGGTTAAAAAAACCTCAAATCCAGGAATATGCACTTTATAGGAGACCCTCCTAAAGCCAATGTCATAGGAGAGTTTAAAACAAAAACATTTAAAAAGATACTTTAAGCAAATGTTAATAAAAAGAATGTAAAGCATTATTTCCATCAGACAAACATAGCAAAGTGAAAATATAAGACAAAACTTTTGTTTTTTATATCTAAAAATTACAATTCACCAAAGAGTTGTAAGTCACGAATCTTTATGCACCTAATAACACAGCTTTACAACTTATAAAGTATAAACCGATATAAGTAAAAAAATAAATGGGTGAATCTATAATTATAGTGGGAAATTTTTAAAAACTCACCTCTATCAGACATTTACAAAGTAAACAAAAATTAAGTGAGGATAAAGACAGTATGAACAAATTAACATATTTTAAAAAATATCTATATATAGAATTTTATGCCCAAAAGAGAGAGACTACATTATTTTTACTCAAGGAATATTAATAAAAATTAGTCCCCAGGCTACAAAGAAAATCTCAATTCCAGAAATGCAGGATGTTCACAATATCATAAAACTAGAAATGAATAACAACAAAAAACACTTGCAAAATGGCAAACAAAGAGATGAAACTGTATGGTAATTTAAAAAGGAATCCTAAAGTGTTAGTCATGGTTACCTCTGGAGAACAGAGTTGAAAGTTGAATAAGGGAATTTTACATTTAGCCTTATGTATGAAGTATTTGCTTCAAATTTTTAATAATTGAATGTGTAGTTTTGAAGTGTATAAAGTAACAAGTATATAAAGTATCAAGTGAAAAAGATATAATAAGTTAAAAAAAATTACACTGCTAGCTAATCTAGAGCAATACTTTCACATGTGCTTGCATGAGTTCACTGCAGCAATGTTTGAAATCAGAGGAAATTAAGAGCAATCTAAATGTTTATCAATTTGTAACAAATCACCTTCTAGTTATAGTATGGAATATCATAGAGAATTAAAAACAATGATATAGATGTACTGACAACAGAGACTCTCTAAGACATATTTTTTTTTAAATTTTTTAAAATTGTACTTTAGATGGTTTACAGAACAAACTAGCTTCTCATTAAACAGTTAGTATACATATTGTTTTACGACATTGGTTAACAACCCCATGACATGTCAACACTCTCCCTTCTCGACCTTAGGTTCCCTATTACCAGCTTTCCTGTCCCCTCCTGCCTTCTAGTCCTTGCCCCTGGGCTGGTGTGCCCCTTTAGTCTCATTTTGTTTTATGGGCCTATCTAACCTCTGGCTGAAGGGTGAACCTCAGGAATCACTTCCCTGCTGAGCTAAAGGATGTCCAGGAGCCATACTCTCCAGGTTTCTCCAGTCTCTATCAGGCCAGTAAGTCTGGTCTTTTTTTGTGAGTTAGAATTTTTGTTCTATATTTTTTCTCCAGCTATGTCCAGGACCTTCTATTGTGATCCCTGTCAGAGCAGTCAGTGGTGGTAGCTGGGTACCATCTACTTGTACTGACTCAGTCTGGCGGAGGCCATGGTAGTTGTGGTCCATTAGTCCTTTGGATAATCTTTCCTTTGTATCTTTAGTTTTTCTAAGACACATTGTTAATTGAAAATATATAAGAATGAAAAAATAGCTATTCTCGTACATACAGCTGTTGGCTGACCAAAAAGCGATTACCAACTAACTCCCTTAATGCCTTCCCTTATAGTGGTTGAGCAAATGAAATACTTGCTTTTCTAGCTTCCTCTACATCTAGACATACGTGCCATACTTGGCTAATGAAACATATACAGAATTCTGTTGGTAGATATAGTGGTTTGAATGGTGGCCCCCCAAAAAGGTAGGTCCCCCAGAACCTGTGAATGTGGCCTAATTTGAGAGGAAAAAAAAATAGGTCTTTGCAGATGTAATTAAGTTAAGGATGTCCAGATGAAATCATCCTGGATTAGGATGTGTCCTAAATCCAATGACTGGTGTCATTACAAGAGAAGAAAAGAGAAGACACAGAAGGTGTTGTGAAGATAGAAGCAAAGATTGGAGTGATGTGTTGACAAGCCAAGGAATGCCAAGGATTGCTGGCAATCACCAGAAGCTAGGAGAGAGGCAAATAATGAATTCTCCCTCAGAGCCTCCAGAAGGAACCAACGCAGCCAACACCTTGTGTCATGGACTGAATTACGTCCCCCCAAAAATGTGTGTATCAATTTGGCTGGGCCATTATTCTGGTATCGTGTGATTTTCTTGTATGTTTTAAATCCTGCCTCTATGATGTTAATGAGGTAGGATGGGCAGCAGTTGTATTAGTGAGACAAGACTCAATCTACAAGATTGGATTGTGTCCTGAGGCAATCTTTTGAGATATAAAAGAGAGAAGTAAGCAGAGAGACAGGGGTACCTCATATCACCAAGAAAGCAGTGCCAGGAGCACAGTGTGTCCTTTGGACCTAGGGTCCCTGTGCGGAGAAGCTCCTAGTCCAGGGGAAAACTGATGAGAAGAAGGCCGATGAGAGAGAAAGCCTTTCCCTGGAGCTGACGCCCTGAATTTGGACTTTTAGCCTACTTTACTGTGAGGCAATAAACTTCTCTTTGTTAAAGCCATCCACTTGTGGTATTTCTGTCATAGCAGCACTAGATGACTAAGACACTTTGATTTTGGACTTCTTGCCTCTATAACTGTGAGAGAATAAACTTCTGTTGTTTTAAGCCACCTAATTTGTGATAATTTGTTACAGAAGTCCTAGGAAATCAATATAGTAGGTTTCTGGGAAATCTTTTACTTTCCTAATACAAGGGTCAGATACAGCAGACCTGTTCTTCCAACCTTGAACACAGATGTAGCAGGCAGAGTGCTGCAGGTGTCGCAGTCATTTTGCAGCCTTGAGGTTGTAAAAGGCGGGGAGAATTACCAAGTCAGTGGTCCCATCTAATGTCACAGAGCTAACTCTAGAACCTACTTGTCTTCAGAATTCTTGTATTATGAATCAAATAAAAGCCCATTTTTTAAAAGTAACTTTTAGTAAAGGTTTCTAGATGAACACATTCCTAACTGATACAACCATACATTAGTATATGTACATCCTTCTAAATGCATAGAGAAAATCTGGAAAGATCCACACCAAATTTTATATATGGTTAGCATTTGGCAGTAGAATGGAATTAACATTTTACTCTTAATGCTTTTGTAATGTTTAAAATATTTTAAAGAAGAATGTATTTATGTATCATTTGTGTATTCAAAAAAAAATTTTGAGATATATAAAAATAAAACCTTCTCATTATTGAAATTTTGGGATTACAACCAAATATAAACAAGAAAATAAATGTCACCCATAGTTCCATTATTCAGAGATGTTGTTGTGGTTGTTAGCTGCCACTGAGTTGATTCTGACTCATGGTGAACCACCCCCCAATAACCTTTGGAAGCAGCCAGCCAGGCCTGTCTTCAGAGGTGCCTCTGGGTGGGTTTGAATCACCAACCTTTTGGCTAGTACTTGAGTGCTTAACGCTTTGTGCCACCAAAGGACTCCTACATGGAGATAAACATGGTCAATTAACCATTTTTTTTAATTAATAGACTTTGTTTTTTAGAATAGTTTTAGATTTACAAAAAAATTGAGCAGATGGTTGAGTTCCCATATATGCTCCCCTTACACTTTTACTGACTCTTCCATTAGTGTGGTATATTTGTTAAATTAATGAATCAGTATTAATATATTTATTAACCAGAGACCATAGTTTCCACTAAGGCTAACTCTTTGTGTTATACAATTCTATAGATTTTGACAAATGCATAATGTCACGGGTCCACCATTACAGTACCATACAGAATAGTTTCAGCACCCTAAAAACTCCCTATTCATCCCTTTCCCTCCCCTGAAACCTGACAACCACTGATACTTTAACTGTTTCTATAGCTTTGCTTTTTCAAAAATGTCATGTAGTTGGTCGTACATGACTAACAGGAGGGCAATTGCCGGAAAACGGACGCCCCCAAGGCTTGGAGGTTGGGAACTTGGGAGCCTCACTAGGCAGAGCCGGCGGGAAGGGAGGGAGAATGGAGGAAGCTAGTACTTCTCCAAGGCATTGTTTAAAACAAGTTGCCCTTTTTTCCCACTAAAAAAATTTCACAAATAGTACATATCGTTTTGCGGTGTGCATGAAGGAAGAGAAGCCATTCCAGCAATCGACTTAAAAGCGGCCACAAAACTAAGAGCCGAGTTTCTGTACCGGGGTCCCAGGTTCCCCGGGCCAGGGCGCCGCGATTGTCTGCCACGCGGATGCTCACGGCCCAGTACCGAGGAGACCTGTCCTCACTCTGCCCGGTCCCGGCGGGAACAAGGGGAACGATTCCCTGGGGCCTGCTGAGATGGAAACAAAGATACGTGCACGCCTCGGTCCGGGCTCGCGGGGTAGGCGTGCAGACAGAAAACGTGAAACTCTGAGCTTCATCCTAACGATGCCGTGGCCGTGGCCGCCTGCGCAGCCTCCTGGCGGCTTCCTCTTTCCAAGCCTTCTCTCCGCCTCCTCATTCTGATCTTCCGGGTTTACAGACCAAATAAATCTTTCTAAACCCTTGCGTAACACCTCTGTCTCCTCAGTAATCAATTCACCCCTCCTACTCCCCTATCAAGGCCTCTTCTTCTTCCTCCAGCCTGCTTGTTTAATACTCCCGATATAACTGTGCTGAGCCTCCCCGGAACTAAATGACCAGATAGTAAACATTTTAGGCTTGGGGATCATACGGTCTCTGTCCAACACCTCGGACCTCCTGTTGTAGCCCTAAAGCAGCCATAGACAGTATGTAAACAATAAACATGGTTATGTTACAATAAAACTTCATGGACACTGAATTTTGAATTTCATGTCATTTTCACATAACACAAAATATTCATCTTTTGATTTTTTCAAAATACAGAAACTATTCTTAGCTCATGGGCTGTACAAAATAGATGGCAGGGGATCCGCCGTGGTCTGTAGTTCGCTGACCACAGCTTAGACTATTGAACCATCCACTTTCTCCCACCCACTTGACTTCTTTCTCCATTTCTCTTCTATTTACATAGACATTTTAATGACATTCCTGCCAATTTTCCCTATTATTCTGTCTTATTGTCACAATTGCCAGCAAATAACCAGTGCTGGGGGAATCCAGCTGCCCAACCTACACCCAGTAGGGGAGCAAACGGGAGAAAGCCATACAAATAAATCAGTTAATAAATAAAATCAGTTGCTGTAGAGTAAGTCATTAAAAAACAAACGATAAAAACAACAAAAAAACCAAACCAGTGGAGTCAACTCTGACTCATGGCTATCCTATGTGTGTCAGAGTAGAACTGTGCTCCATAGGGTTTTTGTTTTTGTTTTTGTTTTCTTATTGTGCTTTAGGTGAAAATTTACAGAGCAAATGAGTTTCTCATTAAACAATTAATACACATATTGTTTTGTGACATTGGTTGCCAACCTCGTGATATGTCAACACTCTTTCCTTCTAGATCTTAGGTTCCCAATTTCCATTCATCCAACTTTCCTCCCCCTTCTTGCCTTCTTGTCTTTGCTTTTGGGCTGGTGTGCCCATTCAGTCTCGTATACATGGTTGAACTATGTGTGTTATTGTTTATTTTATAGACCTGTCTGATATTTGGCTGAAGGGTGAACTTCAGGAGTGATTTCAGTACTGAGTTAAAAGGGGGTCCAGGGACCATACTCTCTGAGTATCTCCAGTCTCTGTCAGACCAGTTAAGTCTGGTCTTTTTTTTATGAGTTTGAATTTTGTTCTACATTTTTCTCCAGCTCTGTCCAGGACCCTCTATTGTGATCCCTGTCACGGCAGTTGGTAGTGGTAGCCAGACACCATCTAGCTGTGCTGGACTCAGTCTTGGGAAGGCTGCGGTAGTTGTGGTCCATTAGTCCTTTGGACTAATCTTTCCCTTGTGTCTTTGGTATTCTTCATTCTCCCTAGCTCCAGACGATGGGACCACTAGATATATCTTAGACGGCCGCTCACAAGCTTTTAAGAACTCAGACGCTACTCACCAAAGTAGGATGTAGAACATTTTCTTTATAAATTATGTTATGCCAGTTGAGCTAGATGTCCCCTGAGATTACGGTCCCCAGCCCTCAGCCCAATAACTTGGTGCCTCAGGGAGTCTGGATGTGTCTATGAAGGCTCTATGACTTTGCCTTGGTCAAGTTATGTTGACTTCCCCAGTATTGTGTACTCTCTTACACTTCACCAAATTTACCACTTATCTATCGTCTATTGTGTGTCTCTTGTTGACAGCATATGGGTCATATATTTTTTTTTAATCCATTCTGTCATTCTCTGTCTCTTTAAGGGTGCATTTAAGCCATTTATGTTCAGTGTGATTACCGATAGGTGTGAGTTTATTGTTGTCATTTTTTTCTTTGTGGTGCTAATGTTTTCTTTGTTCTTCTTACTCTTCTGTGCTGAGTTCCCTTTGTTTGTGGATTTTCATTTCTTTTGTTTTTGTGTTTACTGCAGACTTTGTTTTTCTTCTTTATTTTGAAGAGTAGGTTTGTTAACTTTCTTTGCAGTTACCTTGAAATTTACCTCTATCTTCCTAAGTTTGAATCAGTCTTTTATCGCTTCATGTCTCCTTGACTTCCAGGGTAGTTCCAGCAGGAGGGAGAGGGGTGGGTTGTTTGTCCATGGCCGAGCCGGGGCTAGTGGGGTGGGTCTGGGCGCCTGACGGTGCAGCCGACTCCCGGGTCCCCAGGTCTGCGCGGTCCGCTAGAGAGTGTGGCGCTTGATGGCGCGGGGCTGGGGGCGGCATTTGGTGGGGTCCAGGGATCAGCTCCGGTCTGGCACTGGGATGCAGCTCTCAGTGGGGTGGGGCCCGGGGGTGGTGTGGGGCGGGGTCCAGAGGTCCGGAGGTTCTCGCCAGAGCCGCTTGGGGGCGCAGTGCTCACTGGGGCAGGGCAGGGAGTCTGTGAAGGTCTGTACAGGTGCCACTCGGGGGCAGGCACTTGGCCAGTGGTGCAGAGAGGCAGGCGGGAAGGGAAAGGATGTGATTTGTGGACTTCGGTAGGAGAGGAAAAGAAGCGAAACAAAAGCAAAAAAATAAAAAAAAAGTCTGTGTTTTCCTTGATCTTTTTCCTAATCTCTTGGAGAGCCCGGAATATTAGATTTTGAATTCCTTATCAGGTAGTTTCAATGCCTTTTCTTCTACCAGAAGATAATCTGGTGTTTTATTTTGGTCACTGACAGGAGCCATCCTGTTCTGTTTTTTTTTTTTTTTTTTTTTGATATTGTCTGTTGTCTCCGAGACATTTATGAATTATTTTCTTCTTCTATTTATTGACTGTAGATTTGTTTGTTTCATGCTGCTTTGCTTTTTTGTTTTATTTGGTTATGTCTGGGTGGGCAGGCTGGGTGTGTTTTGTTGCTTGCTCGGCTATGGGCATGATAGTTCTCACCACCTTGTTGAGGAGGGCAGGGCCAGTCACTCAGCTATGGCTCTCCTCTACCAGACAGAAATTCACTTATTGCCTTGATTCTACATATAGAAACCTACCTAGATCTACACCTACTGTACCCTACTTCCTTCAGTTACCTCATCTCACCTAAAGCCACTTCTCTTCTTGTGCTTTGAATCTCACTCCTCTAACTGCCTCAGTAATCTTACATTCTCCCTCTCAACTGGAACTTTCCCTTAGACCTTTAAACACACCCAAGAATAATCACTTATTCAACGACTATTTACTGAGCATCTGTTGTGTGCCAGACCCTTTTGTAAGTGTCCATCCAAATGGACAAAAATCCCTGCCCTCATGGAGCTTATATTCCAGATGGGAAGAGAGACAGTAAACAAAATAAGTAAGTAAATAGTATAGCACATTAGAAGACGGTTAGTGCAATGGAGAAGATGAAAACAGAGTGGGAAACATAAGGAGGTTTGGGAGGGTGCAGCTTTACACAGCACAATGGTGGAAGCCCTCATTGAGAAGGTGATATTTGAGCAATATGGCTGACACTCATTTCCCCTCATATCCCTTTACCATTTTCATGCACATTGGCTGCCCTATGTGCTGAAAGTGCCTGGGAATTTATATCCCCCTGGAGATGGGAGGTCCCTAGGAGGCACAAACTGCAGTCGACTACTAGCTCAAAGGTTGGCAGTTCAAACACACCCAGCAGTTCCACTGAAGAAAGTCTAGGTGATCTGCTTCCATTAAGATTACAGCCAAGACAACCCTATGGAGCTGTTCTATTCTAACTCATGGGTTGCCATGAGTTGGAATCAACTCAATGGCAACAGGTTTGGTTTGTTGGAGATGTGGGAAGGGCACATAAGTTAATCAGTGGCTGACTTGATGTTTATAAATAGTCCAGCTCCCGTGCGCTTGCTCAGGACAATTCTGAGATGCTACCCTGTTTTGAGAGTTCCTCTGCATGACTGAGTCAAGGGTTGTCTCCCTGGGGCTTCACTTACAGTGCACTTTGCTTGGTCTCCTTCCCTTCCTTGTTCTAAGTTCATGACTCTGCTACTAGTTTTACTGCGAATACTTCAAAAGAAATCACTTTCACACAAATCTTTGTCTCAGGGTCTTCTGCTGGGGAAATCCAACCTGAGACAAAGAGAGATGAGAAGGAGCCGACAGAGCAAACCATGAGATCTCTGGGGTGGAAGTGTTCCGGGAAGAGGGAATAGCCAGTGCAAAGGCCTTGGGGAATGTCAAGGAGGGCAATGGTAAGAATCTAGGGAGAGCAGATCTCATGGGCCTTGAAAGCCATTCTAAGGACTTTAGTGTGTCTGTGTGAAATGGGCGTCCCTAAGCAGAAGAGTGACATAATATGGATTTACGTTTTAAAAGGACCACTTGACAACTCTGCTAAGAAAAGAAGGTAGGAGGCAAAGCGGAATCTATTTAGAAGGCTATAGCACTAATATAAGCAAAAGATTATGTGGCTTGGATCATTGTGACTTAGTGGAATTAATGAGAAATGGTCAGATTCTGGACATATTTTGAAGGTAGAAGCAACAGAATTTGCTGACAGATTGGATGGGGACATGAGAGAAATAGAGGAGTCAAGGATTACAATCAACTAGAAAATATAATAGAAAATGACCTGTGATTCACAATAGCAAAGCTATAAAGTTTGTAGAAATTAACAAGGACTACACAAGCCTTGTATGGAGAATAATTTAAAACCCTATTAAAGGAGACAAAAGAAGATCTCAGAAAATGAAAAGGTATTCTCTGCTCATTGATGGGACAACTTACAGTTACAAAGATAAAGTCTTCCCTGAATTGATCTAAAAGTTTGTCTTGGTTGTTTAGCACTGCCATAACAGAAACACCGCAAGTAGTTGGCTTTAAAGAACTGAAATTTATTTTCTCACAGTTCTCGAGGCTAAAAGTCCAGATCAGGGTCTCGTTCATGCTGATTACTTCTGTGAGCCTCTGTCTTAGTTCTGGTGTCTTCCAGAGATCGTTGGCATTTCTTTGTTGACAATCCTGAAGTGTCATCTGTCTTCCCTATGTGTGTGTCTCTGCATCTATTCTGGTGTATTTATAAATCAGAAGTGATTAGTTTAGGATCCACCCTACACTGGAAGGGTGGTATGACCTCATTAGATCGATTGATTACATTAGTTTATATTATGGAAGGTGATTACATTACATTAGATGTAAGTAATTACATTAAGTTATATTGTTGTCGTTGTTGCTGTTAGTTACTGTTCAGTAGATTCCAACTCATGGTGATCCCATGTGTGCAGAGTAGAACTGCTCTATAGAGTTTTCAAGGCTGTGACCTTTTGGAAGCAAATTTCCAGGCCTGTCTTCCTAGGTAACTCTGAGTGGATTTGAACAGCCAACATTTCACCTAGTAGTTGAGTGTTTAACTGTTTGTGCCACCCAGGGATGGTACATTACG
>NW_004444027.1:2433821-2434764 GCF_000243295.1 Trichechus manatus latirostris
TGGCTTGAATTTCTGGCAGTTCCCTGTCGATATACTGCTGCAGCCACTTTTGAATGATCTTCAGCAAAATTTTACTTGCGTGTGATATTAATGATATTGTTCGATAATTTCCGCATTCTGTTGGATCACCTTTCTTTGGAATGGGTACAAATATGGATCTCTTCCAGTCTGTTGGCCAGGTAACTGTCTTCCAAATTTCTTGGCATAGACGAGTGAGGGCTTTCAGCGCTGCATCTGTTTGTTGAAACATCTCAGTTGGTATTCCGTCAATTCCTGGAGCCTTGTTTTTCGCCAATACTTTCAGTGTAACTTAGACCTCTTCCTTCAGTACCATATGTTCTTGATCATATGCCACCTCCTGAAATGGTTGAACGTTGGTACAGTGACTCTGTGAATTCTTTCCATCTTCTTTTGATGCTTCCTGCATCGTTTAATGTTTTCCCCATAGAATTCTTCAATATTGCAACTCCAGGCTTGAATTTTCTCTTCTGTTCTTTCAGCTTGAGAAATGCCACGTGTGTTCTTCCCTTTTGGTTTTCTATCTCCAAGTCTTTGCACATTTCATTATAATACTTTGTCTTCTCGAACTGCCCTTTGAAACCTTCTGTTCATCCCTTTTGCTTTATGATTTCTTCCTTTCTCTTTAGCTACTCTACTTTCAAGAGCAACTTTCAGAGTTCCTTCTGACATTCATTTTGGTCTTTTTTTTTTTTTCCTGTCTTTTTAATGACCTCTTGCTTTCTTCATGTATGATGTCCTTGATGTCATTCTACAACTTATCTGGTATTCGGTCACTAGTGTTCAGTGCGTCAAATCTGTTCTTGAGATGGTCTCTAAATTCAGGTGGGATATACTCAAGGTTGTACTTTGGCTTTCGTGAACTTGTTCTAATTATCTTCAACTTCAACTTGAACTTGCATATGAGCAATTGATGGTCTGTTCT
>NW_004444027.1:2434864-2436132 GCF_000243295.1 Trichechus manatus latirostris
AGTCGCTGTTTATTTTGTTGAAAAATGGTATTTGCAATGAAGAAGTCGTTAGTCTTGCAAAATTCTATCATGCAATCTCTGGCTTGGTTTTTATCACCAAGGGCATATTTTCCAACACCAATCCTTCTTCATTTCCAACTTTTGCATTCCAATAGCCAGTAATTATCAGTGTATCTTGATTGCATGTTTGATCAATTTCAGACTGCAAAAGTTGGTAAAAATCTTCAATTTCTTCATCTTCGGCCTTAGGAATTTCTATTAGGCATAATTATTCTCTAGGACTGATTCTCTCATTTCCTTATCCCTTCTCTTCCATTTTCTATCTCTTTTTTTAATCTTTCTGGAAACTTTCTTAACTTTATCTTCTAATTTTTACTTAAGTTTTTATTCCTGTTGTCACGTCATATTTTTAATTTCCAAAAGCTTTTTCTTGTTCTATAAATGCTCCTTTTCAAGCCCTCCTGGTTTCATTCCATGACTTCAATAATTTCTCTCATCTCTCTAAAGAGATTAACTATTTTAAGTTTTTTTTGTGTGTGTTTTGCTCACTGCATTGTTTCTTTTTCCTCTGAGGTCCTTTTCTCTGTTTGCTTTGGCCTTTATCTTTCATGCTAGAAACATTCCGCAAATGTCTGGGAATCTTGGTGGTCTGTACTACTTATGAGTGAAGCATTAAAATACTGACAGTATGTTTAGGTACATGGGCAGGGCTTGTTGACTGATGGACTTCACCACATAGGACAGACAGGGAACCCAGCCAAATGTCAGCATTTGAGGGTCTTTTCCCTCAAATTGCTCCCATTCTCCAGAGAGGAAATCTTTACTCTCTTGCCTTGGGATAGAGCCAGGCCAGGGGAAAACACGCAGGGTATACTCCTATTTCATTTCCCTCATACTGTTGGACATCTCTGAAATGCCTGCACATGTTTACACTGCCACCAGTTTGACTCTTAAGTCCCTGTTTCTCCACATTTTCTCCTACACTTGGCATTATCCCATTTACTGTTTAGCCAATCTGATGGCTAGCAAGAGGCATTTATTTGTTGTTTTAATTTTCCTTTCTGATTACTACAGGCAGTCCTCAGATTACAAACTAGTTCCATTCCTAAATCTGTCTTTCAGTCAAATTTGTACATGAGTTGAAGCAGTTAGGTATGATTCATATCTAATGTCAGTTAAATGTTTGTCTTAGTATATAGTATATAGTATACCTTTCTATGCATAAAAAACAATAAGAAACACTTCCAGATACAACAAAACATCCTTAA
>NW_004444027.1:2436812-2438062 GCF_000243295.1 Trichechus manatus latirostris
GCTGCAGTTGTCAATAGTACAGCCATGTTTAAATGGCATATATCCCCACAGTTTGTCATTCCATTTTCTCTTTCTGTGATTTTCTTTTTCATAATTTTTGCCCATTTTTCTATTTGATTTGTCATGTTATTGTTGTTGATGTGCAGATTTTCTCATATATTCTGGTTATCGCTCTTTATATGTTTTAAATGTTGGAGATGACTTACCTAGTGTCTCATATTACTAATAATTATCTATGTTATCCTTTGTTTAAAAAAAAAAAACTTTTTGATGTACTTAAATCCATCAATTCTTTTCCCTTATAGCTTCTGCTCTGTTTGGTTGATGGTGGTGGTAGTGGTGGTGGTGATGGTGTTTTCTGTTTTTATTTTTGTTTTTAAGACATCATTTCCATATCCCAAGGCCACAATGGGAGTTCCTGGGTGACACAAATGGTTAAGGTATATAGATATATATTTAGTAGATGATATTGGATATATACATAGATCTGCTTCTGAGCTCTCTATTCTGCTCCACTGGCTTGGTATCACTGTTCAGTATGTCATAATACCTGGTCAGGCAAGCCCCTCTTTTTGTTATTCTTTTTCTAAGTTGACATATCTATTCATAGACCTTCATTCTTCCATATAAATTTTAGAATAATTTTGTGGAGTTCCTCAAAATATCTGATTGAAATTTCTACTGAAATTTCATTGAATTTTGTAATGGTTAATTTCATATGTCAGCTTGGCTAGGTTATGGTTCACAGTTGTTTGACCAAACACTGGTCTAAGAAATTTGGAAGACAGCTACCTGGCCATCCGACTGGGAGAGATCTCTATTTACACCTAGTCCCAAGAAAGGTGATCCCAAACATAGCAACGACTGTGAAGATGGCCCAGGACCAGGCAGTGTTTGGCTGTGTTGTACATAGTGTCGCTATGACTCAGAATCGACTCTACGGCACCTAACAACAACAAACAATGGGAATTCCAAAGTAGCCCTGGTAGTACAACAGTTAAGTACTTGGCTGCTAACTGGAAGATTGTTGGTTCAAACCTACCCAGAGGCTCTTCAGGAGAAAGATCTGTCGATCTGCGCCCGTAACGATTACAGCCTAGAAATCTTTATGAGACAGTTCTACTCCGTTATACGGGATTTCTATGAGTGGAAATCAACTCGATGGCACACAACAACAGCAACAGAAATTCCAGAAAGAGAGAAAAATAAAAATAACAGGGAAGAAATTATCAAAGAAATAACAAAACAAA
>NW_004444027.1:2439219-2441259 GCF_000243295.1 Trichechus manatus latirostris
CAGCCTAGGTCAGACTATGGTCTTTTCTCATCTGAACTACTGTAAATGAGACAAAAGTCAGAGAGACCTCTTCAAAACACAGATATCTTCACGTCACCCTCCTGCTTCTGGAGCAGGCAAAACTCCAACCATGGTTCCTGCACCACATCCCCCCTCGCTCATGTCAGCCTTATTTAGTCCTTCATAGTCTCTATGTCCTCTGAGCCACAGGGCCTTTCGTACATGCAATTTTCTCCAGCTAGAATTCTTTTTCCTTACCTAGATTCCTAGGGAATTTCTACGCAGTGTTCATGTCTCAGGAGCCCTGGTGGCACAGTGGTTAATTGCTCTGCTGCTAACTGAAAGTTCAGTGGTTCAAACCTACCAGCCACTCCTTGGGAGAAGGATGTGGCAGTCTGCTTCCATAGGATTACAGCCTTGGAAATCCTATGGGGCAGTTCTACCCTGTCCTATAGGGTCATTGTGAGTTGGAATCCATGGAAGGGCAGTTTATTCTTGTCTCAGCTCAAGCATCACTTTTCAGGAAGTTCTCCCTGACTTCCTGCCTGGGACGAATCTCCTGACAGCAGCTCAGGCTGTCTCTCTTGTGAAATGTCTGTCTCCGTTGCAATTTTATACACCTTGTGCCATTTGTTTAGTGCGTGTTTCACCACTAGATTGTGATGTCTGTGAGGTTGGGGATTTTTGCCTTGTTTTGCTTGCCATTTTTTTCCTACTATTTGATACAGTGGAGCACTGGTGGCGCAGTGGTTAAGAGCTTGGCTTCGAACCAAAAGGTTGGCAGTTTGAATACACCACCTGCTCCTTGGAAATCCTATGGGCAGTTCTACTCTACCCTATAGGGTCACTATGAGTTCAGAATTTACTCGTCAGCAGTGGACTTTTGTGTGTGGGGGGGGTGGGGGTGTTATTTAATACAGTAAGGAGCTCTGGTGATGCAGTGGTTAAGGGTTGACTGCTAATCGAAAGGTCAGTAGTTGGAACCCACCAGCTGTTCCTGGGAGAAACATGTGGCAGTCTGCTTCCGTAAAGATTACAGCCTTGCAAACCCTGTGGGGCAGTTCTACTTTGTCCTGTAGAATCACTATGAGTCAGAATTGACTCAACAGCAATCCGGTTGGTGTTCTTTTTTTTTTTTAATTTAATACAATGTCAAACTTATAATAAGCATTCAATAAATATTTACTGAATGAATGAGTGACTAAATGAATAATTTCCCTACATCTTCTTGAAAGGATGACTAGGACTTGATACAGAACAGAAGACTGCTAACTGCTTTCTCTTAAGGCTAGCAATGTATGCAGCTTAAAAAAACAAACAAAAAGCCTGAAAATATGAGTGACTCTAAAGCAAATGAATTCTATTAAATCCAGCTATGGAAACTGGCTTTTAACTTTGTGGGAAAGGATCCAGTACAATAAAATAATGTTTCTTTCTCCCGGCACACAGCTATGTCTGATGTTCAGCTTTAATTTTACATCATCACCATTTCCTTAGAGGTCGAGGGAAGCTCTCTCATGTTCCAGGTGCAAATTCTAGTCACATTTTATGAAATTTGAATTTCCACACCCAACCACATGACTAGCAGTAAGTAAGAGCCTGAGGGCAGAGCCAACATGGTGCTATAGACAAAAGCATCATGCCATCCCTCTGTAGCAAAGACCCAAAAAACTGAGTAAAACAGATACAAATGTCAATCCTGGAATCCTAAGTACCAAATGAAAGAATAAAGAACTCAATCAAAGGCCGAATGGAGTAAGAAACTGACGGAGAACAGAGAACACAGAGAGCTACCGAGTGGAGGTCCCCTACAAGCTTGTTTGTTCTTTTTTTATTTTTTTGGCCTTTTTTTTTGCTTTTCTTTCTCTCCCTTCCTTCCTTTCCTTTCTCCTGCCCACCCAAGCCTGTGCACTGCCTCCACCCCTTCAGTAGGGTCTGTGCTGCACAGCTAGGTTGGAGAGTCATTGCGTGTGGCCTCTCCAGGTCTGTGCTGCCATCACTGACCAGCTCCCTCAGCGCCATTTTATTTATTGTTTGTTT
>NW_004444027.1:2441997-2443578 GCF_000243295.1 Trichechus manatus latirostris
GTGCCAAGTATCACGCCTGCAAACAACACCGACGAGGTCCCCCAGACTCCGCTCTGCACTGTCTCCCAACCCTACCCCACTGCCCCCAGTTTGTGCCACAAACTACCCATCCTCACCCCTCCACCCCCACTGGACCCACCCTGCTGCACCACAGCTGAGTGAGTGGACATACTCACCTGGTCAAGGTGGTGAGAAGTATCATGCCCACAGGCCAGTAAGCAACAAAGCACACCCAGCCCGCCTGCCCAGACATAACCAAATAAAACAAAAAATCAGGATGAAACAATCAAATCTACCATCACTAAATGAAGAAAATAATTCCTGAGTGTCCTGGAGACAACAGACAGTATCAAAACATATAAAAAAACAGGAGAGGATGGCTCCAGAAAGCTACCAAAATAAAATACCAGATGACTTTCTGCTGGAAATAAAGGCACTGGAACTACCTGATAGGGAATTCAAAACTCTAGTATTCAGGGTTCTCCAATAGATGAAGGAAAATGCAGACAAAAGTAAGGAAAAAATAGACAAAATCATGCAAAAGACAGTCAAAACAATGGGAGACATCAGGAAAATAATACAGGAACAAAATGTCAAACACACAACTAGAAATCATACAAAAGCAGCAATTAGAAATCCAAAAGATAACAAGATTTCAGAAATGGACAGTGCAATAGAAGGTTTAGGGGCAAATTTGAAACGATGGAAGACAGGATCAGCAAAATTGAGGATAAATCCTTCGTTACCAATTTGTTTGAGGAAAAATCAGAAAAAAGAATGAAGAAACCCTGAAAAACAGGAGAGGATGCAAATAACCCAAATAAGAAATGAAACGGGGGACATTACAACAGACTCAGCTGAAATAAGAAGGATCATAACAGGGTACTATGAAAAACTATACTCCATCCAATTTGAAAACCTAGAGGAAATGGATAAATTTCTAGAAACATACTACCTACCTAAACTAACACAAACTGAAGTTGAAAATCTGAACATACCCATAACAAGAGAAGAGATTGAAAATGTAATAAAAAATAAAACTCCAAACAAAAAAAATCCCTGGCCCAGATGGCTTCACTGGAGAATTCTACCAAACATTCAGAGAACAGCTTACACTAGTACTTTTCAAACTACTTCAGAACACAGAAAAGGAAGGGATACTTCTGAATTCATTCTACGAAGCCAGCATAACCCTGATACAAAAACCAGGCAAAGACACTACAAAAAAAGAAAGTCACAGACCAATATCTCTCATAAATATAGATGCAAAAATTCTCAACAAAACTCTAGGCAATAGAATTCAGCAACATATCAAAAAAAAAAAAAACAAAAAACTACGACCAAGTGGGATTCATACCAGGTATGCAAGGATGGTTCAGCATTAGAAAATCAATCAACATAACTGTCATGGTTTGAATTATGCCCCCAAAAAATGTGTGTATCAACTTGGCTGGGCCATGAGTCCCAGAATTGTGTGGTTGGCCTCCATTTTGTGATTGTAATTTTATGTTAAAGAGGATTAGGGTGGGATTGTAACACCACCTTTACCCAGGTCACATCCAATGTAAAGGGAGTTTCCCT
>NW_004444027.1:2444060-2463632 GCF_000243295.1 Trichechus manatus latirostris
GAGAGAGGCTGAAAACATTCCCCTTGAGAACAGGAAAAAGACATGGATGTCCTTTATCATCACTCCTATTTAACATTGTGTGCTGGAAGTCCTAGCTAAAGCAATAAGGCAAGAAAAAGAAATAAAGGGCATCCAAATTGGCAAGGAAAAAGTAAAACTGTCCCTATTTGCAGATGATATGATACCATGCATAGAAGACCCAAAAGACTCCATGAGAAAACTACTGGAACTAATAGAACGAGTCGGCAGAGTAGCAAGATACAAGATAAAAATACAAAAATCAATAGGAAGGAAGAAACTGAATCTGGCTCTGTCTGCCTCCTTCTACATATGGATGAACAAGCCATATGATGGGCACAGATGGAGACCTAGACGTCTCCCAGGAACTCACAGCCTGTCTTATCCAGGACAGGTTGAGTGTTAGAATGAGTGAACCAGAGACCACCCTGCTGAGTCATCTGCTCAAAGATTTAGGAACAAATCCATCAAGAGGGGCTTTGGGGGAACTGAACAATGCTTCTGGTTGCCTGCTCATTCCATGCCCCTTTCTCAATGAACTCCTCATCCCCATAACCTTAAGAAGTGGAGGGTCTAATCCTATGCACCATGTGAGTCTTTTCTCTGGTCACAGTTGAATGGACCATGGGGGACACTTGACTGGATTTGGGTAAATGAGGTTATCTTCCTGGACTTTGGGTCTGGCACAGAGACTCTCCCAGTTGGTACTGGACATGTAAGTTAGAAGACCATATGGAGTTAGGGCTGGCAGGGCTATCTCTTCCACATGCATAGAGAAGCAGGGTGAGCTGACACACAGAGAGAGACAGATAGGCTAAAGTACAAGAAGAGAGAGACAAAAGACCTTTGAGTGAATAATGTAACCTTAGTCCCTGAGTCCCTGGTTCCATTCCCTTATGAGGCTTGGCTGTATTTCCCATCCTGATACTTCATTAGATATACCTGTATCTTCCAATAGATTCTCATTTTTCTCCTGAGCATGTTCCATGTAAACACAAGATCCTTGACTAAGACAGAGGTGGAATGGGGGGAGGGATATTTTGAGAGACATTTCAAAGGAAGAAATTCCAGTTTTCTTGACAGATTGGAAATAGGTGTGTGAGTGGAAAGAGAAAAGGACACTACATTTACTGAATGCCTCGCACTATGCTAGGAACCTCACACATGCTACCCCTTTCGGCAGAACCTTATACAGCAGATTTTATTATCCTCATTTGACAGACAAGCAAACAAAGACTCAGAGAGGTTAAGTAATGTCCCAAGGTCACACAGCTAGTAAGTAGCATGGCATAGAAGCAAAGATGGCAAGTCCAGTAGCTCCTGCCAAAAAGACTGACCAGCTGACAAGAAGCAGTGTGGATGGACAGAATGGCCATCGTTTCCCTGTTCAGAGAAGCAGCAGCTTCCTGTTCTGTCTCCCCTGTTCTGGTTAAGTCTGATCGTAATTTGTCCACACTGCAGAATGCATCAGACATTTCTCCTGTGGAAAATTCCTTTTCTGCAGCTCAGCCCCGTCTCATTTTCTCTTCTGACATGACAGGGTGCAATTAACATTCTAGCTTTCTTAGATAGATCTCTGTTTGAGCCATCACTCAGGCCCGGGGAGGTCTGTGCACGTAATTGAAGGGCTGGAACATTTCCTATCAGGGACCGCAGTGAGAGCAGGAGCGAGAGGAGGGAGGCGGGAGGTCTATTTTCTGGTTGTAGAGTGGCAGTATTTTTCCTTTTCCCTCTCGCTGCCCTGTCTGCAGCCTTCCACCCGAGGCACCACACTCTGTCAGAAGCCAGGGCTGGTGGTGCTAAGAGTTGCCCTTCTATATGCACAGCACAAGCGTGGTTTCCATGGGAAAGTCTCAGAAGGAGGACTTGAGGATCCCCAGCCCTTTATGGCCTTAGATAAACAATGTATTGGGTGTTCCTGAGAAGCCCAGAACCTTCTCTCTACCTTCTGTTTACAAAGTCCTCTCCCCCACACCCCCCACATGTACAAAAATCAGCAGAAATTAAAAATTAAGTCAATTCGGTTTCAATACGTAGAAAAAATAAACCTTGTATTTATTGAATAAATCAAGTGTGTGGGGGTTTTTAAAACTCTTATCTGTCAAACCCGTGTAGAAGTGCAAAGAATCCAAGGACAGAATTCTGACAAGAGACAGCGGAGATTCCTGCGGGTGTTTGGGAGGACCGTGGCTTCTCTTTGACACCTCTTCTGTGGAGTTGCCACCTGATTTCACGGCCTCTGCAGTGCTGTCCAAGCACTGGGTGGTGCAAACGGTTTGTGCTCCACTACTAACCAGACAGTTGGCAGTGTGAACCCACCCAGCAGCACCATGGAAGAAAGGCCTGGCAATTTGCTTCTGTAAAGATTACAGCCAAGAAATCCCTATGAAGCAGTTTTGCTCTGTAACACATGGGGTCACTATGAGCAGGAATCAACAGGACAGAAACAGATTTGGGTTTTTGGTAGTGCTGCTGCTCACACCATAGCTCAAGCAGCTTGCTCCTCAGCTAAGGAGTCATTCATACTTTCTAGTCATTATGGAGTACCTATCAAATGCCAGGTACCTCACTGTGAGCTGGGGACACAAAGAACACTTCAAGATCTCACAGCCTAGGGAGGAAGACAAATAGTGGAAAAAGTACAAATTACAGATGAATCCAGATCTGTGGCAGGAGGAACTTAAGCAGCACTGGCCTCACATGTTAAAACTCAGTCATCAAGCCTTTTTTTTTGTTAATGGTCAGTCCTTTACCTCCTGCCCTGGAGACTGTTAATAATTTGGTACTATATTTTAAAGGAGAATGGTTTTTCTTTCTCTAGACTATCTCTTAAGGACTGGAACCCTGACACTGAGCCCCTGTGGAGCTCAGGGAAATAATATCTGTAAAGTTCCTAGCACATGGTTTTGCATATGGAAGGAGCTAAAGAAGTAATAGTTCCCATCTCTTCTCCTTAGTTTCTCCCCCACCCCACCCCCTGCCCCCAAACACACACACTTATTTCCAACTTTTTGCCAGACCTTTGAGAACTGGAACTATTGTTATCTGGGACTTGGCATAACTTGTCAATCTGCACCTTCTTTCTGCTGGCTCCCGAAGCAGAGTTGGATCCATCAGCCCCAGGCCCATTCCCTTGGCAGATTGCTTTCTGCATCTCAGCACTTTTGCTCTATTCTGTTGCACAAGGATAGCCAATGGGTGTAGTTCTTGTGAGAGAATGTAAAGAAGTAAAGTACGGGAATGGTGGGGAGCACTATGTTGAGAAGGTAGGCCCACCTAGCAAAAGGTAAATTCTCCTCCCTTGTGAATTAAATTAAATTGATAATTTATGTTCCTCTAATTCTCTGAAAAGGAGCCCTAGTGGCACAGTGGTTAAGTGCTTGGCTGCTAACTGAAAGTTCGAACCCACCAGTCACGTCACAGGAGGAAGATCACAGACTTGAAAACTCTAAGGGGCCATTCTACTCTGTCCTATAGGGTCGCTATGAATTGGAATAAACTGGACGGCAATGGGTTTGGTTTTGTTGATGTTGTTGTTAATTCCCTAGAAGGAGCCCTAGTGGCATAACGTTGGCTGCTAACTGAAAGGTGGGCAGTTTGAACCCATCCAGCAGTTCTGTAGGAGAAAGACCTGGTGATCAACTCCTGTAAAAGACTGTTGTTGATGTTGTGTGCTATCAAGTAGATTTTAACTCATAGCGACCCCATGTGACAGAGTAGAACCGCCCCATAGGGTTTTCTAGGCTGTAATCTTTATAGGAGCAGATCACCAGAGGAGTGGCTGGTGGGTTGAACCGCCAACCTTTCAATTAACAGCTGAGCTCTTAACCATTGTACCACCAGGGCTCCTTCTGTAAAAGATTACAGCCTAGAAAACCCTATGGGGCAGTTCTACCCTGTCACATGGGATCGCTATGAGTTGGAATCCACTCAGTGGCACCTGACGACAACAACAATTCCTGAACAATTTCACTGCTCCACTTCCCTTTGTATTAATTCTCAGTCTATTATAAGGCTTTCAACTCAACACATACAGATTCTTTTTTTTTCCCCTTGCATCTTTAAAAAAATTTTTTTTAAGTTTTACTTTAGATGAAGGTTTACAGAGCAAATTACTTTCTTATTAAACAGTTAACACACATATTGTTTTGTGACATTGGTTGCCAGCCCCACAGCATGTCAACACTCTCCCCTTCTCCACCTTGGATACTCCATTACCAGTTTTCCTGTCCCCTCCTGCCTTCTCATCCTTGCCCCTTGGCTGATGTGCCCATTTAGTCTCATTTTCTTTTATGGGCCTGTCTAATCTTTGGCTGAAGGGTGAACCTCAGATGTGACTTCTTTACTGAGCTATAAGGGTGTCCGGAGGCCATACCCTTGGGGTTTCTCCAGTCTCTGCCAGACCAGCAAGTCTGGTCTTTTTTGGGGGGGCAGGGAGTTAGAATTTTATTCTACATTTTCTCTAGCTCTGTCTGGGACCCTCTATTGTGATTCCTGTCAGGACAGTCAGTGGTGGTAGCTGGGCACCATCTAGTTGTGCTGGACTCAGTCTGGTGAAAGCTATGATTGTTATGGTCCATTAGTCCTTTGGACTAATCTTTCCCTTGTGTCTTTGGTTTTCTTCATTCTCCCTTGCTCCAGATGCAGTAGATTCATTATTTTTAAGAAAAAGCAAAAGCTGCATTGAAAATTACTTCTGGTTTCTGAAGGGGTGTTATTGCTGGGATCAAGGCTGGTTGTATGATTAGGCAGCACAGGCAGCTTCTTACAAGGTGTGATTTGAGCTACATCTTCTGTTTCCAAATATCTCCTCTCACCAGCTGCTGTAGTGCCTGAAATTCCAAAATTAGAATATTGCTCTTTTGCTCCACTTATTAAAATATCTAGGTTCTTATCAAATGCAATTAGATTAAGCCGTCATGTGATGGCCAATAGGGCCTATCCTGGGGACCTGGGATTTCAAGGGAGCCAGGACAGGTTTTGCTGACTTTGTCCCTTTTTTTGATATAATTCTTTGCAGTTAGCCTGAGACAACAGGTGAGAGAACTGTGCGAAGAGACTTGTCTTCATGTTTGATGTTTCAGGGACCGAGCCCAGGGAGGGTTGCCTGAACTCCTTGTTGGCAGTTGATGAGTGTCTTGTGGTCAGGAAGTCAAATACTGAGAAGTCAGATACTGAGACCACTGGGCCAGGACAGAGGGGACAAACTGAGACACAAGACCTAAGGCCGCAAATCAAAGGGGAGGCTAGAGTGGGAAGGCTAAATGAAACAGAAGATTGGACTTGGAGCAGGCAGAGACAGGCTCAGGTATAGGGTGGTTTGCAGTAAAGCTTTAACTTGGGATTTGGGCAGTTGTGACCTTCTGCTGGCCTAGGACCTGAAAATGGTAGGCCCCAGCAGGCACTGGAGGCACAGCTTAGGGGCTGCATCGTGTGATTTGTGGGTCCTAGGCACGCTTGCTTTCACGGACCCCTTCCTTCATACGAAAATTAAAATTATATTTTACAACTGTATTGGTATAAAGGTGAATGTAATCTAAGCTGGATTTATTATTATATGTTCCTTAATACTACATTTTTTTCTTCTGATTTTAAAAGAAATTAAAAGTAAAACATTTCTGTGGGCCCTAGGCACTGTGCCTACTGTGCCTAATGGATGAGTCTCTGGGCACTTCATAGGGGAGGCTGGGCTCCCTGGAGCAGCTGAGGACAGAGCACAGTGAGGTGCCCAGAGGAGCACAGAATGGAAAATGAGAAGGTGTATTAGTTTCATTTGGCTGGCATTACAAAGTACCACAAACCGGGTGGCTTAAAACAATAGAAACTTGCTGACTCACAGTTGTGGAGGCTAGAGGTTTGAAATCAAAATGCCAACAGGGCCATGCTTTCTCTGAAGGCTCTAGGGGAAGATCCTGCCTTGCCTTTTACTAGCTTCTAGTGGATCCTGGCAATCCTTGGGATTCCTTGGCTTGTAGATACACTGCTAACACCAATCTCTAACTGTGTCTTCACATGGCCGTTTTCCCTCTGTCTGTGTCTGTGTTTCTTCTCCTCTTTTAGAAAGACATCAATTATATTGGATTAGGAGCCATCCTACTCCAGTATGACCTCATGTTAACTGACAACTTTTCAAAGACCCTATTTCCAACCAAGGTCACTTTCATAAATTTGAGGGGTTAAGACTTCAACATATCTTTTTGGGAGACACAATCCAATCTGTAACAAAAGGAAAGACAGGCTTTGGCTAAGTCATTGTTTTGTACTGACCTCTCAGTTGCCTCCACATCTGCCATATTCTCATTATGACAACCTGGATCCATGCCCTAATAATGGCAGCCTTTTTGGTGCTTTGGGGTAACTCTTAAAAAATTGTTCAGGGCTGTCTTCATGGCACATGGGCTAATATTTAATCTACCCAGGGACTGAAACATTGTCTTGGTTCAAGCCTAAGAGAGAGACTGTCACAAAGATAAAGTAAGCTGGACTTCCCCAATTCCCTCTTACAAATTCTAACCTCTTCCAAATACCACAGAGTGACTATACACTAAACACGGAAGGGGAGTTGGAGGGAATGTCATCAAGATATGGTGGATGAATTAACTTACAACTTGGAGTTTCTGATTTCATCTTGTCCAATGGTCTAATTGAAACAAACAAACAAACAAAAATAGCCCATGACCAAACTCGGGGTAACTCCCGCCCCAAATCAAAAATCCTAAATTACTTAGATGAGGTGTGCATTCTTTTCCTTTCCCATCTTTTCTCTTTCTCGTTCACTGGAGGCTCTAAGTAAAGCAACCATGTGCCCAGCAGTCAGATGGTAAGGTAGGTGGGGCTTCTCAGTGATCTGGGAATGCCCTGAAGAAAGGAGAGCCTTATATCCATCTCTGGTTCACACACACCCTTCCTCAAAAAACCTAGGCAGGGATTGGGTTTAAAAGTTTTGCTTTAATGATTAGCACGGCTTGTAATTAATACCAGCCTTCTATATTATTTAAAATGTTGCACTTTAACAGTTTTCTTCTAGATTTGCCTCATTGCCAAAGGCTTTTCAGATTCAAAGTTTCTTACTGCTTCACGAGAGAAAGTCACTTCCCGCAGTTCAACGTCTCCCTCATTCCCAAATTATAACAAGTTCTTGGTTATAAGCAATGGAAACCATCTCTAGAAATTTTAGAAGAAAGGGGATTGGCTAAGGGATATTGGGTAGCTCATTGACTCTAGGAAGGCTGGAGAACTGGGCTCAGAGGCTGCACAGCCAGAAACACAGATCATGCTGCAGTTATGGTCCACCCTTGCTGCTGGTGCTGGACACAGGCACCCCTGATGGTACCCCCATAATGAATGTTAGATGTTGCCTCTGCTGCCCCTAAAAACTACATCTAGATCCTCCTGCCACCTCCACCCATTGCTAGCACAGAAACATAGCCTTGTTTCAGATTCTCAGTAGTTCCTGGGCCCAAAAGTTTAAGAACATCTGCACTAAAAGCTTTCTCAGGCTGCCTTTATTGATGATAGTCCGTGATTAGCTGTGGATTCCAATAGTCACCTCATGACCAGTGAAAACTTAGCTCTGCTAATTGGATCCCTTGGGAAGCAGGCACTGAGATGAGTTAAGGATGTGAAAAATTTATCAGGGATAACACCTAAGTGTGAAAGGAAAAGGCAGGAAGCAGGACAAGGCAGTGGAAGCAGTCAGAATGCAATAAAGATCTGACAAAATCTATGCCAACAGAATGGGGAGCTCTGGACCTCTGTTAGATGAATGTTGGTAGGAATTGGCCAGGCACTTGAGCTGCTGTCTTGCTCAATTGTTGTCTGGGGCCACTCCCAGAAGAATGTGACCTTGGCTTTAAAGCTAAGGTGGACCTGGAGGAGTTGACAACTATAGTCTGTCAGCTAACCACATCCCTGGCAGCTGGGTAAATGTTTTCTTGAAGGAGGATCTGAGTAACACGTGTCCATGCCTGCCACACTGGTCTTGGTCCCAAGCTAAGGGAACCAACCCCTCAAGGATGTAGGTCATGCATAGCCAAGTGTCAGAGTCTACATTAATTTCAGGCAGTATTGCCCCTATGGGTAGAGGCATCTTTATAGTAGCAGCACATGTTAATACTGTACACTGGCTGTATTTTTTCTCTCATTATATGTGTATTAGTTCCACTTCCCCAACAAGATTTTTGGCTCTCCAAAGCTGCAGACTGTGCCTGACTTCTTTAGCATTCCTGATAGGGCCTAGGCTGGGGAAGAGCACAGAGTAAGAGCTGAGGAAGTACACTTTCTGATTCATCTAAGGTAGTTTCTGCTCACCTCTTCCTCCTGTCTCCAGCAAGTCCCCCACCCCACCCCTAAGCACTGCAATTTGAAGGCTCCGTTAGAACAGGTCATACCTTACTCCACTGGCTCACTCTCAGGTTGAATTTCTAACAGACAAGTACTTTCCTCCCTACCCCCATCTCCAATCGTTCATTGTTCTTGTCACAAATTGAAGAAAAAAGCAAGCCATGCTTAAGAAAACGCTGCAACCCCACTCTTGACACCTCCCGCACAGAAAAGCATTTGACAACTGGTTCCCATGGTAACAGGCTTTCTTTGAAATAATTTCTTGTTTGGTGTGCCAGACCCTGCCTTTCTCTTCTTGAGAGAAATGGCCAGCATTGAAAATGAGATAAGATGAGACAAGGAGACAACTTTCCCAAGGACTCTTCCTGTCCTAGAGGGGCAGAACTCAAGGTCTCTCTCCTCAGTGTCACACTGATGTTCACCAAGGGGTTAAAAAGATGCCAAAGATGAGGTCTGAAAAAAGCTGAGGCATCAACAGGATCTATTTAGAGCAACACAGTAGTGCAGAGCTCTCTAATTTTGGAAAAGGGCCACGTTCGCACATTCTAAGCAACAATATCTGCCCTGGAAGCCGATGGCTTCCTTTTTTGTTCATTGTCCACCTTAGCACATAAGCAGTACTTTCTCTTCTGAGAAGAGACCTCGCCTGCCCCTCATGCTTGCCCCTACTGTGCTAAGCAGTGGGAGACCCAGGCTTGACTTCTTGCTGGGCTGCAGACACCATTGTGAGACTGGGACTTGGGATAATCAGCCTCAGTAATTCTGTTGTATAGTCCTGATCCGAGTGAGATGGGCTTCACCAAGCACACCATCACTTTGTGATATGTGATGCTGGTCTACCTCAACATGCCTTTAGGTCAGTTCTCTCGGAGAGTGACTGAAGGAGAGCCGGTCATCCACATTTTACAGCTGGCAAATGGACGAAAAGATAGGTCCAAGTGGTTCACCTTAATGAGGCTTGGAAGACATAAGTGGAAGTGTCCCTGCCTCTTCCATACACCTACTTTTGCCATATTTCTAACATATGCGTCATCCCATAGTGGGATTCCTTGAAGTTACAATTCTATTGTATTCATCTCTGTGTAGCAGCCCATACACCCCCTCTCCTCCCTGTACACAGTTTACCCCATTATTAACATCTTGCATTTGTTACACTTGATGAACTAATATTGATACATTATTAAGTAAAGTCCACAGTTTACGTTAGAGTTCACTCTTTGTGTTGTACAGCTCTACGGGTTTTGACAAATGCATAATGTCATGTGTCCACTATTACAGTATCCTACAGAATAGTTTTTTTCACTGCCCTAAAAATGCCCTGTGATCCACCTATTCACCCCTCTCTCCCTCCTCCCAAACCCCTGGCAATCACTGATCTTTTTAGCATCTCTATAGTGTTGTTTTTCCCAGAATGTCATACGCTTTGACAAATAGTATGTCGCCTTTTCAGACTAGCTTCTTTCACTTAGCAATATGTATTTAAAATTCCTCCATGTCTTATAGTGTCTTGATAGGTCATTCCTTTTTATTACTGAATAATATTCTATTGTGTGAAGGTACCACAGTTCATCCATTCAATCTATTGAAGGACATCTTGATTGCTTCTAGTTTTGTCCTTGGGCTCTGTAGTGATGGTCCTTCTTTCATTTCTTATGTCTTTTTCCTTTTCTCTTGAGATTTATTTCTAGAGTTCTATCAATTTTATTGATCTTTGGAAAGAACCAGATTTGGTTTCATTTATTTTTCTATTGTTTTCCCTTTTTTAAATTTCATTGATTTCTGCTTTGATTTTTACTATTTCAAGTCTTCTGTTTACTTTGGATTTAATTTATGCCTCTTTTTCTAGTTTCCTAAGATAGAAGCTGGGATTGTTGATTTTAAATATTTCTTTTTTTTCTGATATATGTATTCAATGCTATAAATTCACCTCTAAGCACTTCCCTGGCTGTGGCACGGGGAGGAGGGATTCAAGCAGAGGCAGTGTTCTCACTGAGGTGAGAGGAGGCTGAGGTGGCTGGAATTTGCCGGACAGAGTATAGGAGGGGAAGGAGATACATAGAAATTAGCATAGGGGTTTCCTTGAGACTTTGGCTGAATACTTAGCTATCTAGGCATAGGATAAAATTCTACATCATCAGGCACAGAAAAATACAGAGGAACTGAAAAATGAACAATTGTCAGAGCTCACACAAAGGTGGGAGATGTTTGATTTATGAATATCAGAGATAAACCTCTTTGACTGAATACCTGTAAGGACTCCAGATTGAACATTCAGTAAAGACTCCAAAAGGGATATGCACAGTAGTACAGCTAAATCAGTGAATCCCACCAATAAAGCCTAAAAACAAGACTTAAAAGGTTCAAGCTCCTTTACAAGTAATTTAACTGCCTCCCAGAATTAGCTCCAACACTTTTTAAAGGAAGAGAACAAAATCCAGACACTCAACAATGTCTAGTTTATCAGACAGGTTTCAACTAGAGAAGCAGAACCAGTAGAATATATGTACATATATCCTACATATATATTAGATTTATTATTATAAGGAATTGGTTTATTGGTTTATGAAACTGTGGGGGCTGGCTAAGCAAGCCTGAAGTCCATAAAGCAGGCAGTGAGGAAGGTACGATCACAACCAGGCTGGAAACACAGGGGGAAGGAAAATAAATTTCAGAGCCAGCTGCTGTTTGAATGAGACTAGTGACAGATTAGACATTGTAAAAGACAAGATTAATTAACCAGAAGATACAGCATTGACATGAACCTAAAAGAAACCAAAGATAAAAAAGACTGAATAAAACCACAGAGCAAAAGTGAGTTGTGGGACAACTTTACATTGCATAATATACATGTAACTGAAGTCTCCCAAGGAAGGAGGAAATAGAAAAAATATCTGAAGAAATAATGGCCAAAAATGTTGCAAATTTGATGAAGGCTATACTCCTACAGATCCAAGACACTCAATGAACCCCAAGCACAAAAATATGAAAAATCTACACTAAGGCACATGGTAATAAAATTGCTTAAAACAAGTAATAAAGAGAAAAATCTGAAAAGAAGTCAGAGATAAAAGACATATTTCATATGAAAGAACAAAGATCAGGATGATAGCAGATTTTTCTCATTGGAAACAATGCAAGCTAGAAGACACAGGAGCAATATCTTTAAAATATTTAAAGAAAAAAGAAATTGTCAACCTAGAAATTCTCATCCAGCACAAACATCTTTAAAAAAAAACAAAAAAACCCATTGCTGTCGAGTTTATTCCAACTCATAGCGACCCTACAGGGCAGAGTAGAACTGCCCCATAGGGTTTCCAAAGAGCGGCTGGTGGATTCAAACTGCCGACCTTCTGGTTAGCAGCCATGGCTCTTAACTACTGTACAGGGCCTCATCTTTCAAAAGGGGATGTGGAAAATGACATTTTCAGACATGCAAAAGCTGAAGGAACTAATTCAGCGGACTTGCAATATAAGAAATGTTAAAGGAAGTCCTTCAAGCAGAAGGAAAATGATACTAGGTGAAAATATGGATCTGTATAAAGGGATAAGGAGCAACAGCATGGGAAATGGTAACTACATGAGTAAATATATAAGATTTTAAAATAGTTTAAATTGCTTTAACAGTAATTGACTGTTTAAACCAGTAATAATTCTAACGTATTTGGGGGTTTATAATATATGTAGACTTAAAACAATAGCACAAAGTCTGGGAGGGGAAAAATAGAAGTGTACCATTATTGTAAAACACTTACATTATATGTGAAGTGGTATAATAGCACTTGAAGGCAGATTGTGACAAGTTAAAGATATATACTACAGACCCTAAAGCACCACTTAAACAATACAACAAATAAGCAAAAAAAGAGATAAAATGGAATCATAAAAAAAATTCAACCCAAAAGAAAGCAGAAAAAGAGGAAAAGGGGAACAGAAAACAGATGGGACAAATAAAAATCAAATAACAAGATGGTAGATTTACCCTTAACCATATTATCTTAGTTATCTAGTGCTGCTGTAACAGAAATACCACAAGAGAGTGGCTTTAACAAACAGAAATTTATTTTCTCATCGTTTAGGACGTTAGAAGTCTGAATTCAGGACACTGATTCTAGGGGAAGGCTTTCTCTGTTGGCTCTGGGGGAAGGTCCTTGACATTTTCAGCTTCCATTACTTGATTCCTTGGTGATCTTCATGTAGCATGGAATCTATTTTTCCCCATCTGTGCTTGCTTCTTTCTGTGCCTCATTTGTTCTTTTTTTAACCTCAGAAATGATTAGGTCTAAGACACCCCACACTGATAGGCCTCATTAACATAACAAAGAAAACCCTATTCACAAATGGGATTTCATCCAAAGATATGCTGTTGTTGTGGGCTGTCAAGTCAATTCTGACTCCTGCGACCATATATGATGGAATAGAATTGCCCCATAGGTTTTCTTAAGCTGCCATTTTTATGGGAGCAGATCGCTAGGCCTTTTCTCTGACAGAGCAGTTGGTGGATTCAAACCACTGACCTTTAGGTTAGCAGCTGAGGTCTTAACCATTGTGCCACTAGGGCTCCATTGCACAGGTATAGGGGTAAGAATTCCAACATATACTTTGGGGTTACACAATTTTATCCATAACACATAACAATAATCAGATTAAATGCAAATGGTCTCAACATAATAAAAAAAACAAAAAAAAAAAAAAAAAAACAAACAACTCAAACAAGTTGCCTTTGAGTTAATTCTGAATCATGGCAACCTCATGTAGCCCCAATGTGTGCAGAGTAGAACTGCACTCCATAGGGTTTTCAAGGCAGCAGATCACCAGGCCTTTCTTCCAAGGCATCTCTGGGTGGTTCAAACAGCCAACTTTTAACAGTTTGCACCATACAGGGACTCCTAATTAAAAGACAGAGGTTGCTAAATTGGGCAAGGCCCAACTATATACTGTCTACAACCAACATACATTAATGAAAAGATGCAAATAAGTTAAAAGAAAAAGGATGGAAAAAGATATATATCATGCCAACACTAATCAAAAGAAAGCTGGAGACAAGTTTGATTTCACAGCAAAGAATATTACCAGAGGTAAAGAGAACAATTTCATAATGATAAAAGAGTCAATTAATCAAGAGGACAGAACAATGCTGTATTAATTTCCTAGGCCTGCTGTACCAAAATACCACAAAGAGGATGGATTTAAACAACAGAAATTTATTGTCTTACAGTTCTGGATGCTAATAGTTCAAATTAAGGTTGTTGGCAGGGTCACGTTCTTTCCAAAGGCTCTAGGAAAAGATGCTATCTTGTTTCTTTCCAACTTCTGGAGTTCCTTAGTGTATGCATGCATCTTCATATGACAGGTTTTCCTCTGTCTTTCTCAAATTGGATTAAGCCTCACCCTACTTTAGTATGACCCCATGTTGACATAACTTATAACATCTTCACAGACCCTGTTTCCAAACAAGGCCATTGTCTTAGGATGGGTTCTCTAGAGAAGCAAAACCAGAGAAGTATCTATATATATATAGAGAAAGAGATTTATGTCACGGAAATGGCTCATGCGGTTGTAAAGCCTGGAAAGTACAAAGTCCATGGGTCAGGCTGGAGGCTTCTCCTGATTTACATAGCTGCAGGGGATAGTGAACCCAAGATTGGCAGTTCAGACAACAGGCCTCTGGCTCACAGGTTGCAGAGGCTGACAAATCCCAAGATTGGCAGGTAAGCTGCTAACTCAAGTCTCAAGAATCGGAAGTCAGATGAACAGGAGCCAGCTGTGGGATCCAGAGTAAGGAAAAGCCCTTGAGCCCTGCCAGGAAGTCCACCTTTATTGGATGCAGGCCACACCCCCAAGGAAACTCCCTTTCAACTGATTTGCTACTCATAGCAGATCCTGTCATGGAAGCGATTACATCATTATACGACTGCCAAACTACATCATGACTGCAAAACCACATAGAATCATGGCCCAGACAAGTTGATATGCAACCTTAACGATCACAGTCAAGTTCACAGGTTCCGGGAGTTAGTACTTCAACATAATACAATTCAATCCATAACAAATCCTATATGTTTATGAGCCTAATAACAGCTTTATAATGGAGAGAGCAACAAATGATGGAACTGTAAGGAGAAATAGACAAACTCACAATTACACTAAAAGATTTCAACAACTCTCCAAAAAAAGGTATAGAAAAAGTAGACTGAAATTCAGTAAAGGTAGAGTAGACTTGAACAACACAGTCAACCAACTTGAGCTAATTGACATTTATAGAACACTACATTGAGCAAGTGCAGAATTTACATTCTTTGCAAGTTCACATGTAACATTTACATAGTCTGGGATGTAAAACTAAACTCAAATTAAAAAGAATTCTAATCATACAAAATATGTTCTTTGACCATAATGGAATTAAATTATAAACCAAAACCAGAAAAATATCTGGAAAATTCATAAATATTTGGAAATGAAATAGCACATTTCCAAATAACCTTTGGGTTGAAGAAAAAAGAAAAAAAAGGGAAATGAAAAAGTATTTTCAATTGAATGAAAATTAAAGCACGACACATCAAAATTTGTGCAATGCAGCTAAAGCAGTACTGACAGGAAAAATTACAGCACTGAACATCTGTATTAGAAAAAAAGATGAGTCTCAAATCAATGACCTCAGCTTCCACCTCAAGAAACTAAGGGAAAAAAAGAACAAACAAAAGCCAAAGTGAGCAGAAAAAATAAAAAGAATTAAGAAAGATCAGAGTGGAAATAAGTAAAAGAGAAAACAGAATAACAATAGAGAAAATCAATACAAGTAAAAACTAGTTCTTTGAGGGGAGCCATTAAATTGATAATCCTCTTGCCAAAATGATCTTTAAAAGAGAGAAGAGAGATTACCAGTGAGAGAGAGGAATAAGGTGTATCACTACAAATATGAAAAGGACTATAAAGAAATACTATGAACAATTTTATGTCAATACATTCAACAACTGTGATAAAATGGGCAAATTTCTTGAAAGAGACAAAAGGCAAAACGTACTTAAGAAGAATAGACAACGTAAGTAGCTGTCTCGGTTTTTTAGTGCTGCTATAACGGAAGTACCATAAGTGGATGGCTTTAACAAAGAGAAATTTATTTTCTCACAGTTTAGGAGGTGAGAAGTCTGAATTCAGGACACTGCCTGTAAGGGAAGGATTTCTCCTTTTGTTGGCTCTGTAGGAAGGTCCTTGTCATCAATCTTCCCTTGTCGAGGAGCTTCTCAGCCCAGGGACCCTGGGTCTAAAGGACGAGCTAGTCTCCTGGCTCTTGTTGCTTGGTGGTATGAAGTCCCCATGTCTCTCTGTTCGCTTCTGTCTTTTGTATCTCAAAAGAGATTGACTTAAGACACAACCTAATCTTGTAGATTGAGTCCTTCCTCAATAACATAACTGCTGATAATCCCATCATAGAGGTAGGATTTACAACACACAGGAAAATCACATCAGATCACAAAACAGTGGAAAATCACACAATACTGGGCATCATGGCCTAGCCAAACTGACACACATTTTTGAGGGGAACAATTCAATCCATAACAGTAGTGTTACATCTATTACAGAGATTGAATTTGTAGTTAAAATATTTCCTACAAAGAAAACTCCAAGAAGGCTTAACTGGTGAATTCTACCAAACATTTAAGGAAGAAATAACACTAGAATTTCTGAACCAACCTTGTTCACAAAATTGAAGAGAAGGCAATATTTGCCAACCCATTCCTAAATAATTTATGGACAAGAAAGGAAATTAGAAATTAGAAAGGGAAATTAGAAATTATTTTGAAATGACTAATAATAAAAACATATATGAAAATTTGTGGAATGAAGGTGTCTTAGGCTGGGTTCTCCAGAGAAGCAAAACCAGTAAAGCATATATACAGAGAGAGATTTATATCAAAGAAACAGCTCACGTGATTGTAGAGGCTGGAACGTCCCAAGTCTGTGGATTAGGATAGAGGCTTCTCCCAATTCACATAGCCACAGGGGCTGGGAAACCCAAGATCAGAGGGTCAGAGAGAAGGGCTCCACTGACAGGCTGTGAAGATTGACGAATCCCAAGATCAGCAGATAAGCTGATAGATCAAGTCCCAAGAACCAGAGGTCAGATGAACAGGAGGCAGCCACAGCATCTAGAGCAAGCAAAAAGCCAGTACATCTGCTTATATTCAAATACAGGCCACACACCCAAGTAAACTCCCTTTCAACTGATTGGCTACTCACAGTAGATTCAGTCATGGGAGTGAGAACATATAAACACTGAGAATCATGGCCCAGCCAAGTTAACACACAATCTTAACCATCACAGAAGGTAAAACAGTTCATAAACTGAAAATTACAATTTTAAATGCTTATGTTCCACCTAAGAAACTACAAAAAAGAAGAAAAATTAAACACAAAGTAAGTATAGTACAGAAAATAATAAAGAGCAGAAATTAATGAAATAGGCATTGGACTACAAATGGAGAAATCAATGAAATCCAAAATTTTTTTTAAAGATCAAGAAAACTGATAAGGCGGAGACAACATGGCACTATAGACAGAAATACCACACTGTCCCTCCACAGTAAAGGCCTGAAAAACTAAGTAAAACAGAGACAAACGTCAATCCTGGAACCCTAACCATCAAATGAAAAGATAAAGAACTCAGCCAAGCATCAAATGGAATAAGAAACTGACAGAGAACAGAGAGTGAGGAGAGTTATGAGGAGAAGTACCCTATCACCTAACGCAGCACAGATCCACCATCTTGGACTCCTGTCAGAGGTCGGCAAACAGGGAGTATAGGAAAGTAGATTCATGGAGCTCCCAGCACCCACTAACCAGTGATACACGCTTTCCCACCCCTCACCCTTCTTCCCCCTGCTTGGCCTCTACCGTGTCACAGCTGGCTGTGGTCGCTTGGCCAGGAGTTCTGTGTCGCTTGGATTCACCCCGCTCACACCAGCCGGCTCCTTCAGTGCCATTTCTTTGTTGGTGGTGTTGCTTTTGTTGGCTTTTGGTTTCTTGCCTACCTCCCACATCCTCCCCCTCCTTTCTCTTGAACACCTGGCTCCATGTGCTATCTTTGCTTCTTCTTGGCAGACTGTGAAGCACAGCTCGCCTGGGGTAATGCTTCCCCGGTCTGTGCTGCCATACTGATGGAATCCCTGGGGACTTTTTGTTTTGTTTGGCTATTTTTTGTTTGTTTGTTTTCTTTTTCTTTTCACAGCTTGGGAGCCCCTTCTAGCCAGGTTGTATTGCACAGGCTTGGGAGCCACCTCCCTGATCTGCATAGCTCAGCAGTGGGATCCCTGGGGGCATTTATTTATTTATTTTTTCCCTTTTGTCTTTCTTCATTTCTCAGTTTCTTATCTCTCTCTACTTACCTTCTTTTCGTGTCTCCTGAATACCTGGTACTGTATACCATCTCTGCCCCTTCTACCCAGGCTGTGTGGCTTAGGAGCCACTTCTGTAGTTTGCACAGCCGAGCCAGTGGGATCCCTGGGGTCTTTCTGTTTTTTTTTTTTCTCTTTTCCTTTTTGTTTTTCTTCACTTCCCAGTTACTCTTCTCTCTTTGCTTTCCTTACCTTCCTCTGTCCTAAAAACCTGGTGCTGTGTGCCATTTCCACCCCATCTAGATGGGCAGTGCCCCCAGGACTGGGAGCCACTTCCCCAGTCACCAGTGGGTTCCCTAATGTCGTTTCTTTCTTTTTTTAAAAAAAATTTTACGTATTTATTTTTTCTTTTTTCCTTTTTGTTTCTTGGTTTCTTGTCTCTCCACTTCAACAGCAAGCTCCCTCAGCACTCTTTTAGTTCCAACTGTTTCTCTCTTCTCTCTCTCTTCTTTCTTATACTCTTCTTAGCTCCACACATCACAACCTGCCTCCTCCCTCCTGCCTAACTGCACCGTGCACTGAACATCACAACTCTGAGCAGCACAGGCACAGACTACCAGAACCTGCCCTGCACTGACCCCCCGCCTGCACTGCTGGCCCCAGTATGTGCCACAAACAACCCATCCCACCCCTCCTCTTCAGCTGGACCTGCCCTGCTGCACCATAGCTGAGTGACTGACCCTGCCCATTGGACAAGGAAGTCAAAAGTATCATGCTCACAGATGAGCAAACAACAAAGAACGGACAGCCCACTTGCTCAGATATAACCAAATAAAACAAAAATTTAGGATGAAACAAACAAATCTACAATCAATAAATGAAGAAAATAACTACCGAATGTCCTGAAGACAGCAGACAATAGCAAAACACATTAAAAAACAGGGCAGGATGGTTCCACTAGTCTTCCTAAATAAAACACCAGATGACTTTCCAGTAGAAGAAAAGGCACTAGAACTACCTGGTAGGGAATTCAAATCTCTAATATTCAGAGCTATCCAAGAGCTGAAGCAAAAAGCAGACAAAAATAAGGAAAAAATAGACAAATTCATGGAAAATACAGACAAAAAATGGAAGAATTCAGGAAAATAATACAGGAACAAAATGCCAAAATAAATTCATGACTAGAAATCATACAGAAACAACAGTTAGAAATCCAAAAGACAAAGAACAAGATTTCAGAAATGGACAGTGTCATAGAAGGTCTGAGGAGCAGGTTTGAAACAATGGAGGACAGGATCAGCGAAATTGAAGACAAACACTTGGATACAATCTGTTTGAGGAAAAATCAGAAAAAAGAACAAAGAAAAATGAAGAAACCCTGAGAATTATGAGGGATAAAATCAAAAGCAAAAATTTGCAAGTGATCGGAGTTCCAGAAAAGGGGGAGAAAACGGAAAACACAGAAAGGATCATTGAAGAATTGCTGACAGAAAACTTCCCTAATATCATGAAAGGTGAAAAGCTGACCATCCAAGAAGCTCAGTGAACCCCATATAGGATATACCCCAAAAGAAAATCACCAAGGCACATCATAATCACACTCGTTAAAATCAAAGACAAAGAAAGAATCCTGAGAGCAGCTCAAGAAAAATGAAAAGTCACATACATAGGGGAAACAATAAGACTAAGCTCTGATTACTCAGCAGAAACCATGCAAACAAGAAGGCAGTGGGATGATATATATAAAACCTTGAAAGAAAAAAAAATTGCCAGCCAAGAATAATATATCCTGCAAAACTCTTGTTCAAATTAGTACATTTACCAATAAACAGAAATTAAGGATATATGTAAAAAACAAACCGAACTTACAAGAATTATT
>NW_004444027.1:2469443-2481862 GCF_000243295.1 Trichechus manatus latirostris
GGAGAATGAAGAAAACAAGACACAAGGGAAAGATTAGTCCAAAGGACTAATGGACCACAACTACCACAGCTTCCACCAGACTGAATCCGTACTACTAGATAGTGCCCGGCTATCACCACTGACTGCTCTGACAGGGATCACAATAGAGGGTCCCAGACAGAGCTGGAAAAAACTGTAGAACAAAATTCTAACTCACAAAAAAGACCAGACTTACTGGCCTGACAGAGACTGGAGAAACCCTGAGAGTATGGCCCCCGGGAACTCTTTTAGCTCAGTAATGAGGTTACTCCTGAGGTTCTTCCTTCATTTAAGGACGAAATGGGCACACCAGCCCAGGCTCAAGGACGAGAAGGCAGGAGAGGACAGGAAAGCTGGTAATAGGGAACCCAAGTTCGAGAAGAGAGAGTGTTTATATCACCTTGACTTACTCTGCATATGAAAAATCTATGTCTACATTTTTTAAGTCCCCTTTTTTTGTTTTAATGTTGTCATCATTTACATATTGATATCTCTGTTTCCCTATTTTCATTGTTTTAGCTTTGATGTATTTTTGTGACTTCCCTATCTGAGTCGATATCTGGTTGCTCTGTCCTGTGTTCTAGTCTTGCATTTTTATCTGATGTTATTGATTTTCTAATTGGAGGACTCCCTGTAGTATTTCTTGTAATTGTAGTTTGGTTTTTGCAAATTCCCTAAACTTCTGTTTATCTGGAAATGCCCTAATTTCACCATCATATTTGAGTCACAGTTTTGCTGGATGTAAAATTCTTGGCTGGCAATTTTTTTCCTTCAAGGCTTTATATATATCATCCCATTTCCTTCCTGCCTGCATGGTTTCTGCTGAGCAGCCCAAACTTATTCTTATTGACTCTCTTTTGTAGATGACTTTTCTTTTATCCCTAACCACTCTTAAAATTCTCTCTTTATCTTTGGGTTTGGCAAGTTTGATTATAATATTTCTTGGTGACTTTCTCTTGGGATCTACCTTATGTGGGGTTCGATGAGCATCTTGGATAGATATCTTCTCATCTTTCATGATATCAGGGAAGTTTTCTGTCAACAAATCTTCAACAATTCTCTGTGTATTTTCTGTTATCCTCCCCTGTTCTGGTACTCCAATCACTCGTAGGTTATTCCTCTTGATAGAGTCCCACATAACTCTTAGAGTTTCTTCATTTTTAAAAATTCTTTTATCTGATTTTTCCTCAAATAAGTTGGTGTCAAGTGCTTTATCTTTAATGTCACTAATTCTGCCTTCTATCGCCTCATTTCTGCTCCTGTGACTTTCTATTGAGTTGCTAATTCTGAAATTTTATTGTTAATCTTCTGGATTTCTGATTGCTGTCTCTCTATGGATTCTTGCAGCCTATTAAATTTGTCATTATGCTCTTGAATAACCTGTTTAAGTTCGCTACTGCTTTTTCTGTATGTTCTTTGGATTTCTCTTAATTTTGTAGAATTTCTTTCCTAATTTCTTGAAGAGTTCTGTATATTAATCTTTTGTATTCTGCCTCTGGTAATTCCATGAAATTCTCTTCCTCCAGAAAATTTATTTGTTCTTTATTTTCGGAGCTTGCTGAAACCATCATGGTCTGCCTTTTTATGTGATTTGATATTGAATGTTGTCTCTGAGCCATTAATAAGTTATTATAATTTTATTTTATATTTGTTTAGTGTGTCCAATCTTCTTGTTTTGTTTCATTTTGATATGCCCAAATAGGGTGCTTGTATGTGCTAGTTTGATTATTGGCACCTTTGAAGCTCTAACATTCTGTTACCAGGTATTTAGGTCTATTACTAAGTACGTGTGCCCAGGAGTCCATTACATTTTCCTATATGGATTCAGCTCAGGTGCCCAGGCAGTCAGTCACCAAGTGTGTGGTGCAGGCTCTCACCTACAGTCTTAGAGAGGTCTGCGTGACTGGTGTAGGCACAGGTATCTGGCTGAAGTAGGGGGTCACACACTGAGCAAGGCAGGGGGCTGACTGCTGCCTCTGAGTGTCTGAAAGTAAAGCATGTCCCTGTTCCCTAAAGCGAGTTGGTAGGTGCGTTTTGCAGCTGGACTATGAGCACCCTACTTTGATGGCTGTAAGGACTGGGGGGCACCACTTATTCTTGGACCCCTGTAGCAGGTGGTTAGATGGCGTGGGTGGAGCCATCAGTCCTCAAGTCCCTGATGTGGACAGGTAAGGCGCCTGCTTAAAGGGCAGAGCAGTGTCAAACATCACAAACCTGCCACTTTACAGCTGAAACAGTTGAAGTTAGACTTGAGGTATTTACTCTGTTGTAGTGTGGTAGTGAGGGCTTATGCTGTTGAGATGGGCTCACACAAGTCTATGCAGGGGTGAAAGGCACTTATTCTGCAGACCCCTTATGCCTGTGCCTAGGTAAAGGAGCTATGCTAACCCTGAGGTCCTGGCTTAGGGGACCCAGTAGCTTGTTTTTTCCCTGTTTGCTGATTTGCTCCCTCTCCAAGGCCAGGAGAATGGGTTAGAGCGCCTTATGGGATCTACTTCTGGGCCAGGGGACTCACAGATCGCTGAAGCTGGCAGGGATCCGGTGCAGAGTGGGGAGGAAGGAGGTAAATGGGACAGAGGTTTTTCCCAAAAGGGTTTTTTTTTTTTTAAATCCCGCAGTAGGCCACACGCAGGTACTTATCTTTAGCCACTTGAGTGCTGCTTTTCACTGGTTCAGAGTGTCCGAGTAGACTCTGTTGCTGGATCTCTCTCGATGTGGAAAGTGCCTTCTGAGCTAGCAAGTGCAGTTGTTTGCCAGCCTTACCATGCACCCTGAGCTGATCCGGGCTGAAGAGCTGTGGCTCCCACCAGGTCAGGTCAGGTCAGGTAACCCTTCACTGCTTCCGAACCATCTCTCTCTCCCCGTCACTCAGTCTGATTCCTCAAATTTGCCTTGTTCAGGGCTCCTAGATATTCATATACAATCAATTCACTTGTTTTTTGAGGTCTTTGTTGTAAGAGGGACATAGAAAGCTGTCTGCCTACTCTATCATCTTGGCCTAGAAGAGAGAGTAATGCCACATCGTGGGGTTGTAACCAAAGTCATAAAGCAATATGTGTACTGTTTAATGAGAAGCTAGTTTGTTCTGTAGACCTTCATCAAAGTACAATAAAAAAAGAAAACTGATAAACCTCTAGCTAGACTGATAAAGAAAAAGAGAGAGAGAAAGCTGACGCAAATTGCTAATATCAGGAATGAGATGGGTGTAAACTGAGGCTCCTACAGACTTCAAAAAGATACAAAGGACATATTATGCACAATTTATGACAATAATTTCAATCACTTAGATGAAATGAACAAATTCCTTTAAAGATACAAATTACTAAAACGGACTCAGAAAAAATTAAAAAATTGGAATGACTTGAATTTGTAATTAAAAACCTTACCCTAGAGAAATCTTCAGGCCCTGTTGCCTTTACTGATTAAATTCTAACAAACTGAAGCAAAAGTGAGAGCTTGAGATTCCTGTGGAATATCTAGGCAGTAACATTTAATAGGATACATAGATCTTGAGACTACCAAATGCTTACTTGAATATGCCATGAGAAGTAGACTAAGAATATTTGGTTTCCCATCTGCTTCTGCTACTTATTAGTTATAAGACCTTGAGAATTAGTTTAGTCTCTCAGAGTTCCTGTTACTTTATCTATAAAATGGTATAAAAACAGTGTCTATATCACAGGGCTTTGGGGAGAATAAAAATGTATGTGAAAGCAGTTTTATGCTCTAAAATACCTATATATGTTATATTAACATTAACAAGTTGGTTGTCTTTTCACCAGCTTTGCCATAATTACATTTTCATGATGATAGTGACTGTTTAGAGGAACTCATGACGATTTTGTCCAGTCTTACCTAATACAGAGAAAATAAATAAGATTTCTGCACAGTCAATTTTAGGGATTTGGATTGCTTTGGACAAAAGATTCAAGAAGATACCTGGCCTAAACATTCCAGAAAATTGTACCAAGTCACAGGTAGGTTTTCCTTTTTAGTTTCGTAACACAATGGACCATGTAATCATAATTCATGTCCAGGGTGACATTTCGTTTTCAAAGACTTATGTAATCTTGCTTCACACTGTGGTTTGATGATTTGTGCCCAAGATTTGTGCCTCTGTATCTGATGTTTATTTTTCAATCTCCATTCAATTTTGTCACTGTATTTCTTCTAAAGAAATTTGCCAGTTAATACATATATAAACATGCACCTGAGTGATCTATTTTAATGACATTAATATTCTTCCTGAAACTTTCTTGGCACAAGCCATTGGTCTTGCAATTCTTGGGGCAACTACAGCACCACCTCTAGGTCAAGCCAGGAAAAACATATTCTAATTGTTTCATAACTGAAATGGTTGCTATTCTGGAGGTGTTGTCTATAAAAGACAGTGGGCTAGGAGGTAGAGGAAGCAGACAGGGTATATGATGCTGGACCATTATCTACAGTCTAAGCATGTTTGGGAGGGGATAATGAAAGATTGAATAACATTAGATTCATTAGAAAATTTAGCTACATATCCTTATAAAAATAGATAACCATTACAAAACAGAATTGTAATCTATAGCTTCAAAATAAGCAGAGAGATAAAAGATAATTTGAAAAATTATCAGTCCAGGAAAGGAAGTAAAAAGTGGGAAATGGAGGGGTAAATAAGGTAAAGAAAAAGACTGGTGACTAGAAAACACACACACATACACAAAGATGCTACAAGTGACTTCAAATACATCAGTAATAAAAATAATTATAAATGGGTTAAAATTACCAATTAAATTACAGAGACTATCAGATTATTATTTTTGCAATTTCTTGTGAGTCTTTTTAAAATTTTTTTAGATTTTTAAATCACTATTTTTTGACTCTTGCACTTGAACTTAGAAACAATTATTAAATATTCTTTGAAATAGAAAAGGAAAAACACAAAATTATAAGGATGAATAGACAATTATAACATTAGCAATTAGAAAGTGACAGATAAAGTAGTTAAAACATTAAAATATATAAGTTTTGAATAAGAAATTACAATACAAACAATATAAAACTTTACAGTCAATAAATAGAGACTATGCATTATTTACAAGTACACATGGAGCATTTACAAACACTGGCCACTTCTTACATCACAAATGAAACACAGACACATTGTCAAGGAGTGTATATCATACAAATCACATTCTATGATCGCAATGAAATTACTCAGAAATTTATTAAAATAAAAAGAAATTTTTAACTACTCTTCTTCTCAAAAAAAAGAATTCATAGTTTATTTTAAGAATCATAAAAAATTAGAATATTACATATTAAAATTGTGGAATGCAATTAACATGTTACTTAGACAAATATTTACACACCTAAATACATCAACTGAAAAACAGTAAAAGTTAGAAAACCAGGACCAGTCCTCAAGAAGCTAGAAATGAAATGGTGTATTAATTCTAAACATGATGAAACGAAAGAAGTAATAAAGAACAGAAAATAATGAAACAAAGAACAAACGATGGAGAGGATCAACAAAACCAAAAGCTGATTCTTTGAAAAACATTAATAAAGTAGCTAAACTTCTCAGAAGGTTAACTGGAAAGAAAGAGAAAAAATACAAATAATACTAGGAATGAAAAAGGAGCAATAACTAAAGAAACATTAATAATTTACATCATCAGAAGAGAGTACTGGCATATTCATGCAAATACGTTTGAAAGATAAAATGGAAAAAAATTTAGAAAAATCTGAGTTACTCTAATTGACTCCAGAAGAAAATGGAAAACCCGAATAGTCCAATAATCATTAGAGAAATTGAATTAATATTTAGAATTTCTCCCAATTGCCCCAGCTCCCCACACTGCCACCACCTCCAAATATATTCTATGTCCAGATAATTTCAAAGGCATATTTTACTAAATTTTTACTGAATAAATAATCTCAATTTATCCAATGGTTTAAAGAATAAAAAAGGAGAGGAAACAACTTGTTTTATGAAGTAAATGTAACCTAGATGCTTAGATGACCATAAGTAGAAAGGAACAGAGTAAGAAAACTAAACTGCATACTAATAACTGTTATGAAGGTAGGTGCAAACATCAGCAGTGAAAAAAATAAATCATGACCAACTTGGACTTATCCCAGGAGTGATATAATGGTTCCATATGAGAAAAAACTATTATCGTAATACATCACATTAGTAGTTTAAAGCAGGAAAACATTATGATCATTCCAATAGATGCTGAAGCAGCAAAAATCGAAAGATTTTCTCCAGCTTCCACCTGCCCAAGCCCCCAGATGGGGAGAGGAAGTATTTTAACTTTAAAGTAAGTTCACATTTTGATTGTTACATGAGATGGGACATTTCAAACTTGAATTAAAATCAGTTGGTGACATAAAGTGACCTTACAACGTTTGATTTCTGTGAGTAATCAGAAAAGTCATAGAATTGCCTGAGTTTTTATCTAAAGGACAAAGAGACAGATAACAGAGTGGAAAAAGGTATTTCAGTATTTAAAATCAACAAAGGATTCATACCTTGAATATACAGAAAACCTTAGCAAAGCAGAAACAATAAGGCAATAACCTAGTAGGAAAAAGACAAAGGATACGAACAGGCATTTTACAAAAGAAGAAACCCAAAACGTTATTGTAACATCTTTGTCAAATTTTATTAGGATTATACTGGCCTCAAAAACAATTTGGAAACTGTTCCTTCCTTTCCCAATTTCTTTAGTTTTCTAAAGATTTGTATTCTTCATTTTTTAAATGTTTGATAGAATGCACCAGTGAATCTATCTGGACCTGGATTTTTCTATGTGAGAATGATTTTGATAATGAATTCAAGCTACTCTGATTTTGTTTCATCTTGTGCCTATTTTGGTAAATTGTATTTTTAAAGGAATGCATCAATTTGATCAAAATTGTATAATTTATGGGCATAACGTTGTTCAAAATATTTCTTCATTATCCTGTGAATGTCTGTAGGATATTTAGTGATAACTCCATTTTCATTCCTGATTTTGGTAATTGGGGTTCTTTTTCTTTTTTCCTTCATTTGTATTGCTGTTGTTAGGTGCTGTCAAGCCGGTTCTGACTCATGGCAACCCCATATACAACAGAACAAAAGACTGCCCAGTCCTGCGCCATTCTTATAATCCTTGCTATGTTTGAGCCCATTGTTGCAGCCACTGTGTCAATCCATTTCGTTGAGGGTCCTCATCTTTTCTCTGACCCTCTACTTTACCAGCATGATGTTCTTCTCCAGGGACTGGTCCCTCCTGATAAAGTGTCCAAACATGTAGTGAGACGAAGTCTCCTGATTTGTTCGTTCTTTTGGTAGTCCATGGTACATTCAATATTCTTCACCAACACCATAATTCAACTGCATCAATTATTCTTCAGTCTTCCTTATTCATTGTCCAGCTTTCTTATGCATATGAGGCCATTGAAAATACCATGGCTTGGGTAAGGTGCACCCTAGTCTTCAAAGTGATATTTTTGCTTTTTAACATTTTAAAGAGGTCTAGTGCAGTAGATTTGCCCAGTACAAGACATTGAATGATTTCTTGACTGCTGCTTCCATGGGCTTTGACTGTAGATTCAAGTACAGTGAAATCCTTGACAACTTCAATCTTTTCGCGTTTTATTATGATGTTGCTTATTGGTCCAGTTGTGAGGATTTTTGTTTTATATTGAAGTGTAATCCATGCTGAAAGCTGTAGTCTTTGATCTTGATCAGTAAGTACTTTAAATCCTCTTTGCTTTCAATAAGCAAGGTTGTGTCACTGCATATCGCAGGTTGTTAGTGACTCTTCCTCCAATCCTGATCCCATGTTCTTCTTCATATAGTCCAGGTTCTCAGATTATTTGCTCAGCACACAGATTGAATAAGTATGGTGAAAGGATACAACCCTGGCACACACCTTTCCTGACTTTAAACCACGCAGTATCCCCTTTTTGTGTTAGAATGACTGCCTCTTGGTCTAAATACAGGTTCCTCATGAGCACAATTAAGTGTTCTGGGATTTCTACACTTTGCAATGTTATCTATAATTTGTTATGATCCACGCAGTTAAATGCCTTTCCATAGTCAATAAAACACAGGTAAACATCTTTCTAGTATTCTCTGCTTTCATCCATGGTCCATCTGAAATCAGCGATGATATCCCTTGTTCCACATCCTCTTCTGAATCCCGCTTGCAGTTCTCTGTACTGCTGCAACTGCTTTTGAATTATCTTCAGCAAAATTTTACTAGGGCTTTATCAATTTCATTGATCTTTCAAAGAACTAAATTTTAACTTTCTTAAATTTCTCTTTTCTTTGTTTTCTATTTCATTGGCTTCTCTTTATCTGTTCATTCCTTGTACTTACTTTGAGTTAACCTTGCTTTTTTGTCTAATTTCTTAAGATAGAACCTTAGGTTATTGATATTAGACATTTCTAATATAAGTATTTAAAGCTATATATCTCTCTCCAAGTACTGCTTTAGCTACATTCCATTAATGTGGTATGTTTTATTTTACTGTTGTTCAGTTGGAGATATTTTCTAATTTCCCTTGACATTTTCCTTTTATTTAGAAGTATGTTGTTTAATTTCCAAATATTTTGGGTTTTTTTTGGTCCATTTCCTCTAGGTTTTCAACTTTGTTAGCATACAATTTTTCATCCCCCACGTTGTCAGTTTGTCATACTGTGGGGGCTTGCATGTTGCTGTGATGGTGGAAGCTATGCCACTGGTATTCAGTTACCAGCAGGGGCACCCATGGTGGACAGGTTTCAGCTGAGCTTCCAGACTAAAATAGACTAGGAAGAAGGACCCAGTAGTCTACTTCTGAAAAGAATCAGCCAGTGAAAACCTTATGAATAGTAGGACAACATTGTCTGATATAGTGCCAGAAGATGAGCCCCCCCGCAGATTGGAAGGCACTCAAAAGAAGACTGGGGAAGAGCTGCCTCTTCAAAGTAGAGTTGACCTTAAAGACGTGGATGGAGTCAAGATTTTCGGACCTTCATTTGCTGATGTGACATGACTCAAAATGAGAAGAAACAGCTGAAAACATCCTTAATAATCGGAACTTGGAATGTACAGAGTATGAATCTAGGAAAATTGGAAATCGTCAAAAATGAAATGGAACACATAAAAATCGATATCCTAGGCATTAGTGAGCTGAAAGGACTGGTATTGGCCATTTTGAATCAGACAATTATATGGTCTACTATGCTGGGAATGACAACTTGAAGAGGAATGGCATTGCGTTCATGGTCAAAAAGAACATTTCAAGATCTATCCTGAAGTACAATGCTATCAGTAATAAGATAATATCCATAAGACCATTTAATATGACTATTATTCAAATTTATGTACCCACCACTAAGGCCAAAGATGAAGACATTGAATATTTTTACCAGCTTCTGTAGTATGAAATTGATTGAACATGCAATCAGGATGTATTGATAATTACGGGTGATAGGAATGCAAAAGTTGGAAATAAAGAGGAAGGATCGGTAGTTGGAAAATATGGCTTTGGTGATAGAAACGATGCTGGACACCTCATGACAGAATTTTGCAAGACCAATGACTTCTTCATTGCAAATACCTTTTTTCACCAACATAAACTGTGACTATACACATGGACCTAGCCAGATGGAGTGCACAGGAATCAAATCGATGACATCTGTGGAAAGAGACTATGGAAAAGCTCAATATCATCACTAAAGCCAAGGGGCCAACTGCGGAACAGACCATCAATTGCTCATATGCAAGTTCAAGTCGAAACTGAAGGAAATTAGAACAAGTCCAGGAGAGCCAAGTACGACCTTGAGCATATCCCACCTAAATTTAGAGACCATCTCAAGAATAGATGTTACACATTGAACACTAATGACCGAAGACCAGACGAGTTGTGGAATGACATCAAGGACATCATACATGAAGAAAGCAAAAGGTCATTAAAAAGACAGAAGAGGAAGAAAAGACCTAAATGGATGTCAGAAGAGACTCTGAAACTTGCTCTTGAATGTTGAGTAGCTAGAGCAAAAGGAAGAAATGATAAAGTAAAAGAAATGAACAGAAGATTTCAAAGGGCATCTCAAGAAGACAAAGTAAAGTATTATAATGATATGTGCAAAGAGCTAGAGATAGAAAACCAAAAGGGAAGAACACACTTGGCATTTGTCAAGCTGAAAGAACTGAAGAAAAAATTCAAGCCTCGAGTTGCAATAGTGAAAGATTCTATGGGGAAAATATTAAACGACACAAGAAGCATCAAAAGAAGATGGAAGGAATACACAGAGTCGTTATACCAAAAAAAATTGGTTGATGTTCAACCATTCAAGAGGCAGCATGTGATCAGGAGCCGATGGTACTGAAGGAAGAAATCCAAGCTGCTCTGAAAGCATTGGCGAAAAACAAAGCTACAAGAATTGACGGAATATCAATTGAGATGTTTCAACAAACGGAAGCAGCGCTGGAAGTGCTCACTCGTCCATGCCAAAAAATTTGGAAGACAGCTACCTGGCCAACTGACTGGAAGAGATCTATTTTTATGCCTAGTCCCAGGAAAGGTGATCTAAGCAAATGTGGAAATTATCGAACAATATCATTAATATCACATGCAAGTAAAATTTTGCTGAAGATTACTCAAAAGCGGCTGCAGCAATATGTTGCCAGGGAACTGTCAGAAATTCAGGCTGAATTCAGAAAAGGACGGGGAACCAAGGATATCATTGCTGATGTCAGATGGATCATGGCTGAAAGCAGAGAATACGAGAAAGATGTTTACCTGTGTTTTATTGACTATCCTAAGGCATTTGACTGTGTGGATCATGACAAATTATGGATAACATTGTGAAGAATGGGAATTCTAGAACACTTAATTGTGCTCGTGAGGAATCTGTACATAGATCAAGAGGCAGTTCTTCCGACAGAACAAGGGGATACTGCGTGGTATAAAGTCAGGAAAGGTGTGCATCGGGTTGCATTATTTCACCATACTTATTCAATCTGTGTGCTGAGCAAATAATCTGAGAAGCTGGACTATATGAAGAATGGGGCATCAGGATTGGAGGAAGACTCGTTAACAACCTGCGTTATGCAGATGACACAACATTGCTTGCTGAAAGTGAAGAGGACTTGAAGCACTTACTGATGAAGATCAAAGACCACAGGCTTCAGTATGGATTACACCTCAACATAAAACAAAAATCCTCACAACTAGACCAATAAGCAACATCATGATAAATGGAGAAAAGATTGAAGTTGTCAAGGATTTCATTTTACTTGGATCCACAATCAATGTCCACAGAAGCAGCGGTCAAGAAATCAAATGATGCATTGCATCGGGCAAATCTGCCGCAAAAGACCTCTTTGAAGTGTTGAAAAGCAAAGATGTCACCTTGAAGACTAAGGTGCGCCTGACCCAATCCATGGTGTTTTCAATCGCATCATATGCATGGGAAAGCTGGACAATGAATAAGGAAGACTTGAATTGACGTCTTTGAATTGTGGTGTTGGCGAAGAATATTGAATATACCATTGACTGCCAAAAGAATGAAAAAATCTGTCTTGGAAGAAGTACAACCAGAATTCTCCTTATAAGCAAGGATGGCAAGTACTTCTTACATAGTCTGGACATGTTGTCAGACGGGATCAGTCCCTGGAGAAGGACATCATGCTTGGTAAAGTAGAGGGTCAGCGAAAAAGAGGAAGAGCCTCAAGGAGAAGGATTGACACAGTGGCTGCAACAATGGGCTCAAGCATAACAAGGATTGTAAGCATGCTGCAGGAGTGGGCAGTGTTTTGTTCTGTGATACGTAGGGTTGCTACGAGACGGCACTTAACAACAACACAACATTTTTTCATAGTATTCTGCTACGATTATTTCAATTTCAGTTGGGTGCGTTGTGATATCACCCATCTCATTTCTTATATGGGTTATTTGCTTCCTCTCCGGTGTTTCTTTTGTCAGTTTGGCCAGTGGTTTATCGATTTTGTTGATCTTTTCAAAGAACCAGCTTTTGGTCTTGTTAACTCTTTCAATTGTTATTCTATTCTCTATTTCATTTAATTCTGCTCTAATTCTTATTATTTCCTTTCTTCTAGTGTCCAAGGGCTTCTTTTGCTGCTCTCTTTCTACTTGTTCCAGTTGTAGGGTTAGTGTTTTGATTTTGACCCTTCCTTCTTTTTGGAGGTGCATTTATTGCTGTAAACTGACCTCTGAGCACTGCTTTTGCTGTGTCCCAAAGGTTCTGGTAAGATGTGATTTAATTCTCGTTTGATTCTACGGATTTCTTTATCCCATCCTTAATTTCTTCTATAACCCAGTAGTTTTTGAGTGAGATGTCGTTCAGTTTCCATGTGTTTGATTTTTTTTTTTTCACTTGCTTTTTCTGTTATTGATTTCTACTTTTATGGCTTTAT
>NW_004444027.1:2481978-2504577 GCF_000243295.1 Trichechus manatus latirostris
TGGGTGGAGTGTTTGGTATATGTCTATGGGATCAAGTTGGTTGATTGTAGCATTTAGATCTTCCACGTCTTTATTGATGTTCTGCCCTTCACTGAAAGTGGTGTGTTGAAATCTACTATTATTGTGGAGCTGTTTCTCTCTCTTTTCAATGCTGTTAGAGTTTGTTTTATGTATTTTGGAGCCCTGTCATTGTGTGCACAAATATTTATTATAGTTATGTCCTCTTGATGTATTGATCCTTTAATCATTATATAGTGTCCTTCCTTATCCTTTGTGGTGGATTTTACTTTGAAGTCTATTTTGTCATAGATTAATGTTGCCACTCCTGATCTTTTTTGAGTGTTGTTTGTTGATATATTTTTTTCCATCCTTTGAGTTTTAGTTTGTTTGTGTCTTTAAGTCTAAGGTGTGTCTCTTCTAGGCAGCATATAGATGCATAGTGTTTTTTTAATCCATTCTGCCACTCTCTGTCTCTTTATTGGTGTATTTACTCCATTTACATTCAGCATAATTATTGATAGGTATGAGTTTAGTGCTGTCAGTTTGATTTCTTTTTTTGTGTGTTGTTGACTGCTTCTTTGTTCCACTTAATTTTCTGTGCTAAGTTGTTTTTCTTCATGTGTTTTTTTTTTTCATTTTTGTTGATTTTGTATTTGCTGAGTCTTTATATTTTTCTTTTTTTTCTTTTTATGTGTAAGACTGTTAGTTTCCTTTGTGGTTACCTTAATATTTACTCCTATTTTTCTAAGTTTAAACCAGTCTTTTATTTCTTTATATTGCCTTGACTTCCTCTCCATATGAAAAATCTATGTCTACATTTTTAGTTCTTTTTTGTTTTAATGTTGTCATCTTTTACATACTGACACCTCTATTACCCTATTTTCAATGTTTTAGCTTTGATTTATTTTTGTGACTTCCCTATCTGGGTCGATATCTGGTTGCTCTGTCCTGCGTTCTAGTCCTGCGTTGTTATCTGATGTTATTGAATTTGTAACCAGAGGACTCCCTTTAGCATTTCTTGTAATTTTGGTTTGGTTTTTGCAAATTCCCTAAACTTCCATTTATCTGGAAATGCCCTAATTTCACCATCATATTTGAGAGACAGTTTTGCTGGATATATCATTCTTGGCTGGCAATTTTTCTCCTTCAAGACTTTATATATATCATCCCATTGCCTTCTTGCCTGCATGGTTTCCGCTGAGTAGTTCGAGCTTATTCTTATTAACTCTCCTTTGTAGATGACTTTTCGTTTATCCCTAGATGCTCTTAAAATTCTCTCTTTATCTTTGGGTTTGGCAAGTTTGATTGTAATACATCTTGGTGACTTTCTTTTGGGATCTACCTCATGTGGGATTTGATGAGCATCTTAGATAGATATCTTCTCATCTTTCACGATATTAGGGAAGTTTTCTGCCAACAAATCTTTAGCAATTCTATTTTCTGTTATTCTTCCCTGTTCTGGTACTCCAATCACTCGCAGATTATTCCTCGATAGAGTCCCACATAATTTTAGAGTTTCTTCACTTTTAAAAATTCTGTTATCTGATTTTTCCTCAGATAAGTTGGTGGCAAGTGCTTTATGTTCAATCCCACTAATTCTGACCTCTATTACCTCAGTTCTGCTCCTGTGACTTCCTATTGAGTTGTCTAATTCTGAAATTTTATTGTTAATCTTCTGGATTTCTGATTGCTGTCTCTCTACGGATTCTTGCAGCCTATTAAATCTGTCATTATGTTCTTGAATAACCTTCTTAAGATCCTCTATTGCTTTGTCTGTGTGTTCCTTAGCTTGGTCTGCATTTCAACTCATCTCCTTCCTGATCTCTAGAAGAGTTCTGTATATTAATCTTTTGTATTCCACCTCTGGTAATTCCAAGAAATTCTTTTCCTCTGGAAAATTTCTTAGTTCTCTATTTTGGTTGCTTGCTGAAGCCATCATGGTCTGCCTCTTTATGTGATTTGATATTGACTGTTGTCTCCAAGCAGTCAATATTTATTTATTTTATGTTTGCTTACTTTTTCCTAGCTTCTTGTTTTGTTTTGTTTTGATATGCCCAAATAGGCTGCTCGTGTGAGCTAGTTTGATTATTGGTGCCTTTGAAGCTCTAACGTCCTGTCACCAGATGGTTAGATCTGTTACTAAGTATGTGAGCACAGGATTCCGTTTACTTTTCTGTATGGATTCAGCTCAGGTGTCCAGGTAGTTGGTCACCAAGGGGGTGGTGCAGGCTGTCACCTACAGTCCTAGACTGGCATGGGTGATTGGTGTAGGCACAGGTATCTGGCTGCAGTAGGGGATCATGCGCTGAGCAAGGCAGGGGGCTAACGTCTGTCCCTGAGTGTCTGGGAGGAAAGTGTCTCCCTATTCCCCAGAGTGCATAGGTGGGTGGGTTTTGCAGCCCTACTATGAGCACCCAGTGCTGTTGGCTGTAAGGACTAAGGGGCATCACTTATTCTTGGACCCCTGTTGCACGTGGCTAGGTGGTGTGGGTAGAGCCATCAGTCTTCAGGCCCCTGGTGTGGGTAGATGAAGACCCTGCTTAATGGGCAGAGGGGTGTCAAATGTCACAAACCTGCCACTTCACAGCTGAAACAGTTGAAGTTAGACTTCAGGTATATACCTTGTTGTACTGTGGTAATGAGGGTCTACACTGTTGAAATGGGCCCACACAAGTCTATGCAGGGGGAAAGGCATTCAAAGTCCGTGGACCCCTTATGCCTGTGCCTAGGCAAGTGAGCCGTGCCTACCCTGAGTTCCTGGCTTAGGGGAGCCGGCAGATTACTTTTCCCCGTTTCTTAATTTGTTCTCTTGCCAAGGCCAGGAAAATAGCTCAGGGCATGTGACGGGTCCTACTTCCGGCCCAGGGGAATTGGCAATCACTGAAGCCCTCCTGGATTCAGTGCAGAGCCAGGAGGGGGGAGGTAAATGGGAAAGAGGTTTTTCCCAAAGGAGGGTGTTTTTGATCTGTGCGGTAGGCCAGATGCAAGTACTTATCTTTCACCAATAGAGCACTCCTTCTCACTGGTTCTGGATGGCTGACTATACTCTGTGTCGCTGGGTCTCTCCTGATGTGGAGAATGTCTCTCGAACACCACTGCTTCCCTCACTGCGCACACGAGCTGATCCAACATGAAGGGCTCTGGCTCCTGCCGGGTCAGGTCTGGCAACTCCTCGCTACTTCTGAACCATCTCTCCCTCCCCCTGCCACTCAGTCTGATTCCTCAACATTGCCTTTGATGTTCAGGGCTCCTAGAGTGTTATATATAATAGATTCACTTGTTTTTTCGGGGCTTTGTTGTAAGAGGGACCACTGGAAGCATGTGACTACTCTGCCTTCTCAGCCCCGTCTCCTATTTTGGGTTTTTAAAAGATACGTTATTGATTTATAATTTAGTTCTACTGTGGTTGGAGCACATAGTCTGTATAATTGCAATATTTTTAATTTATTGTGGCTTGTTTTATGGCCCAGCATATGCTATATCTTGGTCAACATTCACCCTTGAATAAAATGTGTATTATACAATTGTTGGGTGTAGTCTTTTATACATATCAATTAAGTCAATGTGGATGATAATGTTCAGATCACCTATTTCTTTACTAATTTTTTGTCTTGTTGTTTCATCAGTTGCTGAGAGTGTTGTTAACACCTTGTATTAGGATTGTGTAATTGTCTATTTCTCACTTTAATTCTGTCAATTTTCACTTCATGTAGTTAGAAATTCTGCTATTAGATGCATATATACATGTATGATTATTATATTTTCCAGCTAAATTATCCCTTTTATCATTATGAACTGTCCCTTTTCACCGGGTAATATTTTTCCACTAAAGTCTACCTTATCTGATATTAATGTAACCATTCTAACCTTCCTGTGCTTACTCTTTGTCTACCTATTTACTTTCAGTGTATCAGTGTTTTTATATTTAAAGCATGTTTCTTACAGACAATATATAGTTAGGGCTTGCCTGAAAAATAATTCTGACAATATCTACCTTTAATGGAAGTATTTAGTCCATTAACATTAAATGCAATTATTCATTTGGTTGGATTTATGTCTACCATTGACTGCTTGTTTTATATGAGTACCCTCTATTTCTCGTTCCCCATATTCTTCCTTCTTTTTTTAAATTTGTATATATTTTAGGTTCCTTTTTATCTATTGGGTTTTAATCTATACATCTTTGCCCTACTTTTCTAGTGGTGCTCTAGGAATTCACTTTTCACAGATTTAATATTGTACCAATTCATGCAAAATATAAAAAGCTTGCATTCATATAAGATCATAAATTGTCCCCTCTCCCACTGTCCTTTATGCTATATCTGTAATTTTTGCTTTAGGGAATCATGTATATTTTAAATAAATTAATGGGAAAAACATCTTTTATATTTACCATTCCCGATGCTCTTCATTCATTCCTAAATTTCCAAGTTTCCAAATTGTATCATTCCCCTTTAGTCTGAACTTCCCCTTAGCATTTATTGTAGAGTAGGTCTGTTGGCAACAAATTCTTTCAGCTTTTATGTATTTCACTCTCATTTTTGAAGGATATTTACACTGATTATAAAATTCTTGGTTGACAGGTTTATTTATTCTTTTTGTACTGTAAAAATGTTACTCCCTTGTCTTTTGGATGTCATAGTTCCTCAAGAGAAGTCAGCAGTAATTCCTGTCATGATTCATCTGTATGCTATATGCCATTTTTTCTCTGGCTGCTTTCAAGATTTTCTCTTTGGTTTACAGCAGTTTGACTATGATGTGCCTACGTGCGGCTTTCTTCATATTTATTCTGCTTAGGGTTATTTACTCCCACCCTTAACATTTCTAGGTTTTAATTTTCATCTATTTCTAGGTTTTAATTTCTATTGCTTTATCCTTTGTTTCTGATAAAGGTTGGAGGTTCCAGGAGCAGGAAGATAGGTGATAAGCATGATTTCCTCTGTCCCTCTTCTTATTCCTCAATCTGTATTAGTTCCTATCCCAGTACCTATGAGGGCTCTGTCCACTTCATAAGTAGATGCCTAGTTCAGGTATATGCTGCCCACTCTTGGCAAACACCACAGCCCCAAGTAAAAGAGGAGGTAGATGTGTACAGCCCTACACCCTTAATTACAACTTTGATGGGTTCCTAAGTTGAGCCAAAAAATATTCTGGTTATCAGTGAAATATATTTTGTATCCATGCCATTTTGAATTCTGAAGCATTGAAGAACTTGCAGACAAGCCCTGGTCAAGGAGAAATAGTTCCCAAGTAGTTCAGCTGCTTATAAGACCTAGTCCCACTGAGGAACTATGACCAATGGATTCCATGTCTCTGCCAAGTTGCCCCTTTAGTGATTTAATAAAGCCCATCCAAGAGCCTGATTATGGCCTTTGGGACCCCTACCATCTTCTTACCCTAGAGTGCCACTTGTAGCTATAGGCTCAGGCCAGTGACAGGGTTTGGCAGGTGAAGGGATTACTACATTAATTTTAGACCCATAAATCACACCCAAATTGGAAACGTTCCTGGAAATTCTGGTATTGGTAGATGTTATTCTCAAGATAGCAGCATTCATTCCCTGCCCTAGACCTTTTCTTCCCCATTCAGCACTGTTCAGTTCCTCAGGGAAATATTCTGCCTTCTTGGTCTACACAGCCACCTGAGCACTAATCAGACTTCAGCTTGTATCTTAGTTCTTCAAAGCCACTCATATAGTGGTATAACTCTGGCAGCTGTTCAATACTTAAAGGATGTACAAATTACTAAAGAAGGTCTTTTGACTTTCTTCCCTAGGTGGTGCAGTTAATGCACTCAGCTACTAAATGAGAGGTTGGAGGTTTGAATCCACTCAAAGGTGCCTTGGAAGAAAGGCCTTGTTCTACTTCTGAAAAACTAGCCATTGAATAACCTATGGAGCACAGTTCTACTCTGATACACATGGGGTTGCCATGAGTCAGAATCAACTTGTGACTAGTATTTTTCCCCAAATGGCAACTGGTAGTCTTCCCTAAATGTTTAATACAAAGCTGAGGCCAACGGCACTTAGAAAGACCAGTCAGGTAGGAGACCCAACTGGGTCTTCTCACAAAACTCAGAACCCAGTTTTCTGTGTATATTCAAATCGAGGCATGAAATCCATTGACTTGACTTTCAACTATCCTTTCTTTCTACATCACCTCTACTTTCTATGCCTCCTCTGCCCCATCCCCTTGGCCCTATGATGTTATCTCATCATTTGAGGACACCTCATCACAGACATTTACAGTTTGCCTTAGACTCATACAGAAACTTTCTATTTAGAGCTTTTTATATTTCTACTTGCCACTCTTTGGAATAGCAGAGTCCCCAGGCTTAAGAAGTGTCAGCAGAGGCTGACACGCTTGCATGAAGTATATTACCAGGCAGTGCAATATGATGGCTAGTCATCAGACAACCGTGACAATCTGGTTTCCATTGTCTTGCTTACATTCACTTACAATATGAAGTTTGCTTTGTGACATTAACTGCTTGTTATCTCAAGAAAGTGTTATTTTAGTAATTGAGTTTGTTGGGAAAGCTATTGTGCCAAGAACCCAGGAAAGGCCTTCACTGGAACCACCTTTAGACCATGCAGAACAGGGGCAGGTCTGTGGCTGAATGGGATGGGGATCAGCTTCCCTTACTATTCCCAGGGACTACCTGTAGTGGCTGCCAGCCTCATCACCATTGCCCAGTAAGGTAACTCCTCCATTTTGGGAAATTTTTCCTTTAAGGAGGGTGGGCCAGAATGGGAAAAAGCCTCAACAGCTGCTTAGATTGGCCCAATTAATGGACAGCTACAGCTGGTGTCCTCAAAGCAAGACTGAAATTCTATGCCTTTTTTCTTGTAAGACTGATTTTGGCATACACTTCTGGAGTTACTGTAGCTTTTAGGAAAATGTCTGTCTGAGATGTCAGGAGCACTTGGACATGGCAGGCTTGGAGCTGTCTCTGGTCCATGCCAGGGACAACTCCAGGCGTGGCATAGTAGGAAGGCTATCTTCTGAGAAGCCCATCTATGGGAAACATCTTTCACTCCAAGAGAGCTTCTCAATGTGTGTAAGTCTTCCCTGTGCAAACTCAAGGAATTTCTAGCCTACCCAGACAGAAACGGGATGAAAAAGATGTCTGCCTTGATCCTGTGCCTTGAAATCATCCAAAGATTACGCTGGTGGTCTACATAAAACAAACCTTGAACATTTTTGACAATAGATTCTCTCATTTCACTTATTATGTTTCATTTCAGGATCCTTCTTCAGAACTCTAGCTTTTAACCCTCTTTGCTTTCCCAGTCTTGACTTGAAGGACTGCCTTGAACAGGGTTTATTTTCATTATCTTTTTCTTCCTACACTGTTGCTTCAAATAACACTAAGCCAGATTCAGTCCTTAAATGGGCCCCTTGCTGCCCTGGCTTGCTTTACCATTAACCTGTCCAGACTTGTCAGGACCACTCCACAGTGGGTGGTGGGGATGAGGATGGGACAGCATGAGTGAAGACATGCCAGAAGGGGTCAGTGTTATTTGCAAGAGGGGAAGTGAAGATGGTGAGCAAAGAGTTGCTACCCTACTTTCCAATCTCTCCTGAGGTGGGGAGACTGAGCAGCTTCCACTCAAGGGGCTTCAAGGGCAGCAGAGTACCAGGAGGAGAACCAGGTTTAATTAAGCGAACATGATGACAGGGTTTTCTGTAAAGATTCTGATAATATAAGCTAGTTTGTTTATGACATCATGGAATGTCCAAAGCGAATGGAGGATCTCAAAGAAGATCAGCATTGGGGAAGAAGTACAGCACAGTATAGAAGTAAGAGAAAAGAAAAGAACTGATGATCAGAGTCTTGTATTTAGATGAACAGCATAAGACAACAGGATGAGGCCTGGCAGGACTGGCCTTGGGGGAGATGTCAGGAGACACTCAAAAGCTTGAAGATGCAAGAAGCTGATGATCTAGTCAGCAATTTGTATCCATTACTCTGGGTTCAGAGATGCCTGGGTGAAAAGTTATACTCAGAAGTAGTTCATGAAATCTTGGAGACCTCAGTCTCCATGGCTCAGGACTGGAGTCAAATTAAATATAAGGTGAGACCAATTTCCTAGGAAGTTTTTGGTCAAGTGATTGGGAAAAGGTTTTAAGAATCCCTCAGTACCCTCATTTTTTTAATGGATTGATGTGCAATATATGACTTTCCACAGCACTTTAGAGGGGATTTCAAGACAGCAAATGGCACAAATTTTTTCATTTACACATCCATATAATAAAAGGTGAATACAGCCCAGGAACACAAATGTCTACCTTTAGTCATTTCACCCTTGGTTGAATAGAGGCCGGTGATTTTATCTGAACAATTATTTTCCTAAGCAAATGAGTTGTAGGTCTCTGAGGGAACTGGCCCCCATCTGTGGTTTCTCTGTGTGTTTTAAAAGGGAATCAATGATGGGTGAACTGAGCTCTCTTATCATCCCTGGAGACATAGACCAAGTGTTCTTATCCTAACATTTTGCTCTCAAATTTTCTTGCCTAGAGGAGTTCAAGACCTTTTGACTTTAGCTTGATTTTCTAACCTAATCTCAAAATTTTTTTAGAATGAAACTCCTTCTTCAAACAATAGCTTATACAGAACTACAATACCTTAAACAGAAAAACACAGAATTTTATTAGCATATATTTATTTTACAACTTCATATTTATAACGTTTACTTTACGTACTTTCAGTAAATGAGAACAATGAGGTCATTTTCATGAATACAAAAACACACAAAATCGGTACAATGGAGGACAATTATATCACTTTGGTTGAACAGTACTGAGAAAATGTATAACTTAGATTATCACAGGTGGTGCCTTTTAAGAAAAATGCTTTTCTTACAATCTTAGGATATTCTTCAGTTAAAATAATCCACAATCAGAAAGAGTAAACTATTGTTTCATAGTCAACAACTGTGTGAATACTCATCACAAATATAAAAGACAACAAGCACTTAAACTTACAAAAGCTAAAATGGTTTCTAATGCAATGTTATGGCAAGTTGGACTGATAGATTACGTATTACTTCTTACTGCACAACTGTTATAACAATAAAGAAAGCATGCATTGAACAGACAATAAGCATCATAAAAATAATAATGCGTCTCAACTTACTGAGGGCTTTCTATGTTCTAGACATCATGCTAAGTGCTTAAAAGGCATTATGTCATTTGATCCTAACAACAACCCTGTATGTTTTTCAGATGAGGAAACTGATGTTTACAGAAGGTAAGTAATTTATTTTTTGTACACACAAAGCTACCATGATGGTATACATCAATGGTGTTGGAAGGGTGCCTTGCATTTAACTGAATGGGGTTCATATAAATGTACTAGCATACTTTACATGACAACACACACACACACACTGGCCTGATTTAAACACCCATGCAGTGCTACAGCTTCCTTACTCAATGAACAATGAAAAGTTTGAATATGTGCTCAGATACCACAAAAGCAGCTTTGTTCCAAGGTCTGCACAAAAATGAGCCAATGTAGAAATAGAAGTGAACCTGTTGGTGAATGCCAATGCACTAAAATGTGGTTATAAACACATTGAGTCTACCTGTTATTCATTATGGGTTTAAATAATTTAAAATGCATTTTACAGATGGAACTGGTGGGGAAAAAATTTTCTGCCCAACACAATTTGAAAAGCTCTATCACGGTGGAGAGCGGATTAACATGAGCCAGACAGTTCTGGTCTCTATTACTTAGCATTTTGACATTGAGAAGATCAATGTCAAACACTTAACCATCTGAGCTTGTTTCTTTCTTTCCAAAAGAGCACAAATGATCCCACATCAGGGTTTTAGGGTTGCTGTACACATTAAATGAGATATGCATAAAACATCTGGCACATAGCAGGCCCTCAATAAATGGGAGTTTCCTTCCTCTCCTCTTTGCCCTGTTACCACTAAAAGCCTTCTTCTCTAACCTGCTCACTAAACCCAAACATGCCCTGCATATTTTCACTCTCCTGCTTGCTTTCCTTGCATTTCTACCCATTCTTTGGGGATGCCACTCAGGTGGTAGACCTCTTGAAAGCAGGGATCAGGTGGAGTCACCTGTGTCTTCAGGTCCTAACTCAGTGCCTAGTCCCAGGACGAAACGTCCAGACACTTCACAGAGAAGCGAGAGGAGTGCTTCCCAAGTAAGGAGAAGAAGCAAACTTAAAGGCCGAGATGGTAGTATTCATTTGGCAACACTTTCATTGGCGCTGTGAACTTATTTACACATATGGTTATTTAACTTTTCCCTTGTCTAGGCCACCTCCTCCACTGGACTGTAAACTCTCTGAGGGCATGGCCCATGTTTGGTATGTTTATGACTCTTAAACCTCCTGATAAAGTGTCTCACAATGCTAGGTACTCAAAAGAATTTGCTGATTGGAGAAAAGACTTGAGTAAACAGCTTAGATTTTCAAATATTTTATAAAAAATATTTTTTCTGATGTCAATTATTTCTTCTATATATGGGTAAATTTTAGCGTATCTGGGATATTTTAAGGAAACTTGAAGTACTGTTGTTTCAGATTCCTTTCAGCTTATGATCTAACAGTTGGTATGTAATCTTTTGTTAGTCACCTATGTAGGCTCCGAGAAACTCTCAGATATTTTTTCCTAGAAGAGTTAAGACTTGAATTGAATGTCTTGATTTTAATCCAGTGCATTAAGGGAAAAAAAAAAAAAAAATTGGAAAGGTCTTAGCCTAGTAAAGTGAGTGTCCCTAGACCACTAACTACTGTGATCCTACTCCAGTTTAGACCTTAGGCACTGGCCTGATTAACCCACTGGCCATAGGTTTCCCCCTCATCTGGATCTTCAAGATTCTCATGTTCAAAAGAGGCCTCTTCCTCCTCTTCTTCCCGTATTACCTTCATCAACTCAAGGAAGCTGGGCGGTGGTCCTTGATCCTTCAGCTCCCTAAGCCTACACCAAAGTATTTCACTAAGGCTTGCCCCAGCCATGACTTGTTCCAAACGTACCTGATCTGCAATATTTCTAGGAATGGCACGCTTCTCAACAGCTTTCCGAAGTAGGGTTTCTAACCGTAACACATAGGCAGAGACTTTCTCACCCTCCTCCTGATAGGTCTTCAGATACCTAACCTGTGAGGTTCTGCGGCTCTCCAGGCTTCCAAACACTTGTTTAAATGCCTCCAAACACTCTTCCACGCTTATGGACTGGTTGTCTGCCTGCACTATATGCATGAGGTCCAGGGCGGGGCCACGCAAGCTTTCCATCAGCCACCTTTTCTTTTCTGCCTCTGCTACTGGCCACTCTTTGACTATCTCAGTGGCCTGTTCCAACCAGATTTCAAAGGGCTCTTCCTCTGGGGCTGGAACAGCACTGCCTGAGAATATTCTCAGTTTTCGGTATCTCATGGGTAGCAGAGGCTGAGGTGCATGTGCTATTGCCTGTCCCACCAAACTGGCCAGTAACTCTGGTGATATGGAGGGGACAGTAGCTGTTGACACTCCCTCATGCCCAAGGGCTCGGAACATACCCGCTAATGTCTGCTCCTCTTTTTCTAAAAAGAGGTTCAGTCTTTCAAGAAACTCAGTGTCCTGGTTAGGAGTCTTAAATATCACTTTCCAGATACCGCCCCTTCCCTGCACCTCACTGGGGATCACTGAGGTATCAACATCCTCCATAAGCTCTAATAAGACAGCATTGGCATTATCCTGCTTCCTGAATATTTTGCCAAGCAGTCTGTACCTGCCCAGGGACTTCAAATTCTCCTGAAGAACCTCCTGAATCTCAGCCTCATCACAGTCCACTGGTATCCCCATAACCATCAGTGATTTCTGAGTATCCACACTCATTATCCCGCACCAGTCTTCTAGCAGTGCCAGTGCCATTGCTCCAAATATCTACTTGCTCTTATTCTTAAGGGTACCAATTAAGTCTGTGGGGTAGATATGCACCACCTTAGATTTAAAAAAAATCCTGGATGACCTAGGGAATGGATCCCAGGTCAGATCACTCTAAGAGTGGTCTCAAATCTTCTGGACTGATAACCCTTACTTGCCCAGTGGCCAAGAATTCAGCACTCCTATATTGTCTCTAGAACTGACCCAAGATGGGTAGGCTGTGTCTCACTTATAACACAGCCACTACCTGTGGCTCTGCAGTCCTCTTGCTGCTGTTTCTCTCAGCGATGCTGGCAGCCACGAGTTGGTCCTGACCCTTCTTTGATCACGGAGGCACCTGGAACAGCTGCTTTCACCACTGTCTCTGGTCTCTGATGCTTCACCTCTCTCCAGTCAGTGGTGAACACTTTCCACTCTGGCATCCAGAACTCTTGAAAAGAAGTCTCACAGTAGGGTGGCGTGGACTCCTAGTGAAACAATTTTCAGTTTTACCACGTGGCCCTTTTCTTCCCAGGAAGCATACATATTCTAGTTTGGAAACGAAGTTGGGGTAGACCAGGGGTTTTGTCTTACATTGTACCTGCATCTAGCCAACTCTGCCAGACCTCTTTGTTTATTATGACTTTTTTCTCTCTTGGGGACCCTCTGCAATCCAGCTTTCCCACTGTATGCTCATCACACATGTCAATCAATATCTAAACCCCAGTTGTGGACAGGGTTCAAGATCTTTCCCACATAAAGGATGAAATCCAGAGATGTGTCTAGATACCTGTTTATATGTTCCAGAATGTTCCGTGAGAGTCAAGAGTTTATTCAGCTTCTAGCACAGGAAGGTGTCACCCAACTCCACACGATCAGCCAAATCAAGATGTCCTGCTACACATAAATAATAATAATGTCTTTTTATGGCTCATAATATCCAGTGATAAAGACTGTTACTGTGCTTATTAAAAATATGACAATCCTTCACAATTTAGTTAGATCTACTAAATAGCTATTGAATTGCTTCCCTTCTTTGATTAAAAAATACCCAATCAGGAGTTGTTCAAACATTTAAAAATAATTTAATATATAGATAGCAATTAGGAAAAAAAATCTCAGGGCCAAATAAGTTGAACTTGGAATTACGGATTAATTTTTTCTTGTTATGTCTGGTTAGGCTTTGGCGTTTCTTTTGTTATGAATGGTTAGGTTACTAGCATAACACTTTTTCTCCTATCATTTGAATTTAAAGGGGTCATTTGAGGAAAAAAGAAGCATATCTACTGAGCCTGTCCTGAAGAGCCTGTGGAGACTGGGAATGTAAAATTGGGAAGAGTGCCTAATGCCTCCCAGTCAGTGCTGGGAGAGTACGTCAGGGTGCTACAATCATTTTCCCCTTGGCATGAAAATCTCCATCAATCTGAGTAAGCTCCATATGCTATGATGCCAACCTGTAGCTAGAACAGCAGCTGCTCCTGTTGCAGGCACATCTCCAGACTCCTTCTGGGAGGTGCTGAAAGCACCGTAAGTGCCAGAGGGCCAGGAAGACAAAATGCTATTTTACTTCTATCCCCAGCAGCCCCAAGGACCTGAGTCCCTACCTGCAATGTGACTTTCAAATAAAAAAAAGCAAGTGAAACAACCTTGGTACCCAATAGGGCCATGGATGGAAGTACTTAGATATGCAAAAAATGTAAAAACCTTGTATTTTCTCACATAAACAGAACCAGTAGAATGAACTGGAAAAGGAACCAGACTTTCAGATGGAAGACCCTGAGTGGAACTGTTCAATCAGTTAACTAGATACGTGACCCTGGGCAAGGTCCCTCAATCCCTTTAAATAGCAGTTTCCTAACCTGGAAACTCATTCATAGTGACCCTATAGGACTGAGTAGAACTGCCCCATAGAGTTTCCAAGGAGCACCTGGTGGATTCCAACTGCCGACCTTTTGGTTAACAGCCATATGAGTCTCAATCGACTCAACGGCAACAGGTTAGGTTTTTTTTTAACCTGGAAAATAGTGACAACAAACCTGTTCTACTCATCTAATATGGTTGCTGTGAGTAGGAAACGATGTAATTTATGTGAAAGCACTTCATTCAAATGAAGTGTATCTGGTGCTAAACCCGTAATGCCTGCCTCTGGGTCTCACTTGCTCCACAAGTATATTCTTCTCTTTCGTTCTCCCCTTCTCATTCAAAGATTCCCTCCCACCTATGATGGGCTCATCTTTACACTGTGACTAGTTGTCCTCCAAATTTAACCCCATTCATCAAACCACCCCTGACAATGTGGGTGAGAAATCCACATTTAATCTTTCCAGGGGCAAGGGTTGACAATGGGACTGAATCCTTGGCCCACACTGCCTGGCGCGGCCATCTTGTGGGAAATTGCCTCTCTTAGCCCAAACCCAGCCTAGTTACTGAGCAAGCCCAGATCTCCCTTCTGCGCCTCCAAAGGGAGGGTATCATTTCCGCACGCTGCACTTGATCAGAGTCAGGGATTAATACATGGTTAAGGAGAGGGCATGAAGAGTAAGCAACGACCGCGTTACTGACACAAATAAAAATGCCACCTGGATGCCTACCAACCTGGTAGTCATGGTTGGAATACTCGCATATAAACACCACACCTCCACACACTCTTGCCCCTCGTTCCCACATAATTCTCTCACAGTGCGCACCCTGCCCCCCAGTCCCCAACGGATGCGTGCGCACTAACGCCACGGGCACGTGGCGTTTGGCCGGGCTCTGGCGCAGTGCGCAACAGGGGCGGGGGAAACTAGGCGGCGTGCCCGGTGTGCGGGGAAACGCTGGAGATTTAGGGAGTGGGCTTTATTCTGCGTGCTTTCCCCTTTATTCTGAGGTGAAAGATACCAAATCAAGACCCTCTCCTTGGCCCTTCTTGGCGCAGTGGCGCAGAAAATATTACATGGCGCCCTCAGGCAATACACCCTCTCCGCCTTTACAAGTGGCTGCGCTGGAATCTGCAGACTGTACTCCTTGCTAAAAACTCCTACAGACCACAGACCTAAGTCTCTCTATACCCCCTCACTTGCTAGCTCCCTCTGCATTTCTTCCTGCCATGTTGTGCGCCCCTCGCCCTCAAACCTGCGGATGCACCAAGCAAGAATTTTCTCGTTTCAGTCCTTGCTCCCTGAAGCCCACCAAGGCCCACGGGTAGACTGAGGCTTTGGTTTCCCGCGCCTCGGATGGCGCCCTGCTCTCCTCACAGCCTGCGCCATTCCTTCCCCATCCCATGACAACCCCCACCCCCCGGTTGTCCTGACGTCTGCCAGCTAGTCTCCTTTTCCCCATTCATCAGCTCACACCCTGGCTAGGAGGAGGGATCCCAGCCGCGGTACCCCCTCAGCCCCCGGCCCACCTCCGCAATGCGGTGAGAGGGAGAGGCGCCTGGGGTGGGGAAGAGGGGCACGGGGTACCAGGGTCTGCATCCTCGGGTCCTCGCCTCCGCGCACCCAGCCCTCCACTTACCCTGGCACCCAAGAGCGGTCAGCAGACCCTCCGCTCCGCATCCATTAGCGGGTGGTCTGGCCGCTTCACTTCCGGAGCGTGGGGCTCTAGGCGGCGCAGCCCTCCCCTCCCCTCCTCGGCGCCCCGCCCCGCGCCGCGCCCGCGCCTCCCCTCCTAGCGCCGCTGCCGGGTACTGGCTGCCTCTGGGCTCCCGCTGCCGCAGCGACCGCCCTTCCCGGCCGAACTTCGCAGCTCACCCGAGCTTGCGCGGAGGCTGGGGGCGTGGGCAGGCAGGGGGAGAAAGCAGGGCCAGGGGGAGGGATTGGGAGGGGTAAGTAGCCCGCCCCAAAGCCCTCCTTCCTTTCTGTACACCTTGCGGTAGGCAGAAAGGGGCAGCCGCAGCAGCAGCCAGGGGATCTTTGCACAGATAGAGGGAGACTTAGGGACTGGCAGACAGACGTACGGACGGACGAAGAGGACCCTTCCCCAAGCCCTCGCGCCATGGCGGAGAGGAAGCAATCTGGGAAGCAGGCAGAGGACGAAGAGGTCCCTGCCTTTTTTAAAAACCTGGGCTCAGGCAGCCCCAAGCCCCGGCAGAAATTCTGTGGCATGTTCTGCCCGGTGGAAGGGTCCTCGGAGAACAAGACCATTGATTTCGACTCGCTGTCGGTGGGCCGGGGCTCAGGGCAGGTGGTGGCTCAGCAGCGGGACGTCGCCCACTTGGGCCCGGACCCGCAGCCGCCGTACTCCCGGCAGGGCCGGCGTGCCGGCGGGGAGCCATCTGTTGAATCGAGCCGGAAGGTGGAGATCCGGCGGGCCTCGGGCAAGGAAGCCCTGCAGAACATCAACGACCAGGTTGGTATGGGAGGGAGGTGGAGATGAAGGACTGGGCGCGTGGGAGTTGCCCTCTCCCTCCCAGCTCAGTGGAGACCCGAGAATCCAAGGGTGCCCTCTTTCCTGCTTCTCCTTTAATGTTGCCTCTCTGCGTCTACACACATACCCCACCCTGCCCGCCCCTTCTCCGTCCAGGGTGCGGAGAGGCTGGTCGGTGGGCGGCTGTACGCCCACAAAGGCTGCCCGCACCTCCCTGGATCTGGGAGGTGGGGGTTGGGTGGGTAAAGGACCGGCCGATTCCCGGCTTGGGGTTTCGTGGAGGGGGGTGGGTCGCGGTTTCATTCTTCTTAAATCCTCCCGGGCGGCTTCCGATTGCAGCTGTGGCTGGGTGCCCCACCCTTTTTTGATGCAGCTCGGAGCGTGCGGAGGAGGGGTTCGCGTGAAGGCCCGTGAGTTCCCCCGGGGTCGGGAGGGGTCGAGGCTCCGACCACCGCTCCCAGCCCGGCCCTGCGCACTCTCTGTCTGCACCTTCTCGGGCATCTTTCGCCCTCTGGTCCCGAGATCGGAGGGCAGCACCATGGTCAGCGCCTCCCCGGCCCGCCTAGGAGAATCTCACCACCCTTAACTCCTGGTTGCTATGTGAGAAGAGCGAGGGAGAATGTGGAGTCACCCGAGGAAACCGAGACGCTTCTTAATAGCCCATGTGGAGAACAAAGTTCCACTAAGTACCTCAGCAAGGGCTTCCCAGAGCTCTCCCTCTACCGCTATTTGGGTGGTGCTTTGGGGATGAGGACTAAGTGGATTATGTTCAAAGGGTGAAAAAGAAAAGGAGGAGGAAAAAAAGAAACCCTCACATTTTGAATAGAATGCCGAAGAAGATTAGATTTTTTTTCCTGTTAATGGCGAAAACAAAGAAGTCCAATTTGGTAAACCTTGATTTTAGAAAATGTTGGTCATTATCTGACAAATATGAACGGTGCACATTATAAGTACAGTAGCTTTTTCACACCAAGTTTTTTCTTTAACTGGGCGACCTTCATTTTTGCCCCACAGCCTCAATTTCTCAACCTATACTCTGCAGGGCAAAATGTTTTCTCACTTGTTTGCTGTTTCTCTTCTGCACCCATTGGGTTTAGCTTTTTGTGAAGATGAGAAATCGATGAATGATTATTGAATACCTATTGTGTGCTTTGCCTTGTGGGGCAGGAAGGTTAGGAATAAAAACTTCAAGGCAGTTTCTTCTCCTCAAGGGGCTTCCAGAGTGGTTGGGAGTGGCCTGTTCATGTTATTGTGGGGTTCAACAAGCATTTATTTGACACTCAGGTTGTGTGCTTACAGATTAGAGAACAATTAAGAGTTGGTGATAATGGCCCTAGAATGATGCTACTGTTTCCTGATATGGCATTGAGTTTTGCAGCTTTTGACTTTTATAGGAAAAATTCTAAGGAAGGTAAAGCATTTGCAATCATTTAAAGTGGGACAACTAATCACTTAATTTATACTTCCCCCCTGTAGCTCTGTTCTCTGATTTATTCATATAGGAAAGTATCTCATACACATATTTTATTATGAGCCAACCAGAAGAACCCAAATCCAGAAAATTCTCTTTGTTGCAAGTGACCAGACAATTGAAGCAAAAGTTTCTAACTGTGTAACCTATACTAAAAGCTGAATGTGAAATACTTTCCTATATGAATGCATTGAGTGAGAGCCAAGCTCATATTGCATCATTGTTGTGTGAGTGGCCTCATGTACAGCAAGTTGTCCTGGTAGTTCTAATATCCTAGAGGGAGCAGAAGTACCTTGTGGAGAATAAGGAAGAGATTGTTTATAAAATGGCTTATGAGGGGTGTTAAGAGTGGCTACCCTATAATAATGGTAGTAAATTAAAGCTCAAGTTTAAAAGGCAAAGTTGCACTGAGTTAAATAACACATCTCTTTCTCCTGATGTTTGATCACCAGCGCTACTTGTTTGAATACTGGCTGAAATGAATAGAAATTGTAAATTGTGTACCTAGGGTGCATGGAGGGGGAGATATGAAGAGATAACATCCAACCAAAACCAGAGCAATTTTAGCTTCAACAAACCTCAAACCGAATCCCTGCTCCAGTTGCCTGAATACTTGTGGTAGGGGAAATTCTGTCTTGGCCTTTCTGCAGCCCTCCCAGAATTTTCATCTTCAATCTAGCTTTATAACATAAAGACTGCTCCTATGGGATTATTTTCATTCAGGTCAAGAGCATTTACCTGGATTGGTGCTTACAGTGTTTCAATATTTCATGTCTATGCAAGAGGGAAAAGGCATTTGGTGTGCATGTATGTATAGGTGTATAACTTTGGTGATTTCAAGGAGCCCTGGTGGCACAGTGGTTAAGCACTCAGCTGCTAACTGAAAGGCCAGCCGTTGAAACCCAGTAGCCCCTCCATGGGAGAAAAGACCTGGCAATCTGCTCCTGTAAAGATTTCAGCTTAGGAAACCCTATGGGGCAGTTCTACTCTGTCCTATAGGGTCACTAGAGTTGGAACCAGCTCGACAGCACACAACAACAATATAGTGATTTCCGAAAGCACAGCTGGGTCCACTATTTTGACTGAATTGACTAGTCATTACTTAGTTTTCAACTAATAAGTGGGGTGACTGCTAGCATTTTAGTGCATTTCTATGGGAAGGCCTGGCACAGAGAGAAGTAGGGGAGAAATAGAGTGAGTGAATCCCGGGGTGCCTGATTAATGCTCTTTGTTGCTAAGGTATGGTCAGAAGAGGCTTTGCCCACGAGTTCTACTAGGGATCCTGCTGTTCATTTAGCAAGGCTTTGAAAAGGGACGGAACAAGCTTCATTAGCCCAGGTACTTGGCTCATGGACAGTGAGGAGAGGTGGAATCTGCATTTGCTGGAAGTCAATGAAACATGGTGCAGGGTGTGAGCAGGTCAGCACCAGCAAAGTCTTAGTAGACTGGGGTGGTAAGTTTTGGTGAAGGGAAAGAGTCAGAGTAGTGACTATGAATGAAGAGGAAAGCTTATAATCCTATTACTCTCTTTCCCTATGGTTCCTTGGGCAAGTCCTCCTTGGTCTGCAGTGAGGTTAAATTGACTCCCATCTGTGAAGTACCTTGAGCTTCTTGGAATAGAGAGCAAAAGGCCTAATTCTGGCCTAATTCTTCCTTGCCGGTGCCTGTGGGTCTCTCAACTTCCTTCCTTCCCCTAGGAATTCCCTTCATTCCATCCCAGACATGGTTTAGTGAGAACCAGTTGTTCAGTCAGGGATATTGTATCATCAGCATCCCTTCCAGACCCTGCCCCCAGCAGCAAACATCCTCAGTAGCAATGAAGTGATTCCTCTTTTTCTCCAGGGCAGGTGTCAGTATGTGAACTATATAAGAGTGGTACTGAACTTGGCAAAATTGCCAAGTCTGTAAAATGTTTTCTGCTATTCTCTCCCATTCTGTGTCCCCATCCCTTCTACCCATGTTAATCCTCTCCCAGCCCTTGGTGGCAGTGCCTCTGCTACCCTCTTATGTATAACACCATACCCACCTTCCATCCTCAAGGTGAAGCCCCTTCTAGATCTCTCTTCCTCTGAAGGACAACAGGATCTGAAATCACTCTCTTCCCTTTTGATTTCCCTTCTTCTATTCAAAATTCCTTCCTGTGGTAACCTTAGCTATAGAGAAGTCCGAATGATTAAAGTCATCCACACCTTATGTGAAGGATTGATAGCACAAATTACCCTCAGAGATACTTGTTTGATAAAACACTAGCCTGTTAAACAAAATGAATGTCTAGTTAGTGGGATGTGTGGTAGAGATTTGGCTAGGAGCCTTGAACAAGGGCAATAATTTGATATGTTAGAGGTCACATTAGTCAAAAGGGGAGGTATAAATATGAACATCTGTGAGTTCAGGATTCCAGAAACCTAAGACCCACCTGGGTTCAAAGGGAAGAGAGCACGGGGAAGGGAAGACAGCATGTCGGGGGGGGAAGGAGCTGCTGATAATCCATAATTATTGATTGCTCTTGATTTCCCAGCTGATTACTGAATTAATAATATAATTAGTTAAATTCTAACAAATCATTGATGATTTAAAAAGTTGTTGCTTAATTAATAGTTCTGTAATTAATTTGTTGTTGGTGGAAGTAAGAAGGGTTACATCTGAGATGAGAGATAGACTTCCCCACCTAGGCTCTGAGTAGAAGAAAATTCCCACTAGCTAAACAGCCTCTACCATCTTTCCCCTGGTAGCCCAAGAATGGTGAGGAGAATTGTTGTCATTGACAACATCTAGTCATGATATGTTGAACGTTGTATGGTGCACATACTCATGGCTCTGTGCCATGGAAGTCAAAAATAGGGCAGACAGTTTTCCCAGCCCTGGTAAGGACAGGCCAGGGGTTCTTAAGGGCCTTTTAGTGCAAGTGCCCCTCTCTACCTCCTTGAGAAAGAAGGGAAAGTCAGAATTGATCATGGATTTGCATATACACTACCATCGAATGTCAGATCTCAAAACAGACCTAATGATTGTTTAATCATCTCATTCTGGAGGTGAAGAAAATGAGGTCCAGAAAAACAGTGCTTCATCCCATGGCACTGAGGTGACAGTCCCAGCACTAGAACTGAAGTCTCTTGCTGTCCAGTCCCACTGCAGCCCTATACCAGCAAAACCTTATTAGTTATGTAGCTTTGTATAACTTTAGAATGTGTTTTTACATTCTAGATTCTACATTTTAGAATGTGTGCAATATATTATTTTAAAACCTTGCCCCAACACTGAGATAGGCATTATTTCCTTTCTATAAATAAGGAAACTGAGACTTAGTGATATTTAAGGACTTTTTCCAAGGTCTTGCTATTTAGTAAATGTCAGAACTAGCATTTGGACCAAGATTTCCTGACTTAGTCCCATATTTCTTCCAACATTCCATGCTGTGACTCAGATCCACTGCCGGAGATATTCAGTGAACTCTTAAGATAAAATTTAGTTTTGTAGGCAAAGTATTTTGTATCCCACTCAAACTTCAGAGATCTTATGGGTAGGCCCTATGCTAAATGTTTTATATGCACTATTTTTTTTAATCCAAAAGCAACTCTATTAGCGGGTACTACTGGTATCCTTACTTCATAGAAGAAAAACTTGAAGGTAAAAGAGGCAAGTAACTTGCTAATTAATAGCCAGAGCAGCTAGGATTTGAACTCCGGGCTATGTGATTAGAGAGCTTCTTAATCACGGTGATGTACTGAATTGCTTTCTATACTAATTATTTTCCTTCATTTTATCTCCAAAAAACTGACTACTGCAAAAAAGTTCAGAGGGCCTACTTTTTGTTTTGTTTTGTAATGTACTCTCTGAAGCCATTTATAAAAAGGACTGTCAGTTTGTCTTTATGAATGTGCCCTAAACTGCTGATATTCTGTCCATCATTTTTAAAACCCAAGAAATGTCTTCAAATATCACTGGGACAGGGGCCAACTCTGACAGTATGAATGCCATGCTTTTCTAGGATTAGTGCAGGGTGATGACAATGTGAATTTTCCATTTGGTATAAATCATGAACTACAAGCAAATAGGGAGTTGTCAATAAAAGTATTGGCAGGTGGGGCTGATGGACGCTTGCGTTTACTCAGTTGCAGCCCATGGCAAAGCCTGGAAGCTTGCAGTCCTGGCTGTGCCGTTCACTAGCTGGGTTACCTGCAAAGTCACCTACCTCAGGCAGTCATCAGTGGACTACAGGCTGAACTAGGAATCTCTAAGCCTCATTCTACCCATTTCCACTAAAGGCTCTGAAAGAAAGCTATCCTGTCCTTCGTTGTCCTTTTTCTTTTTTATAGGAAAAATTCACATAAACAGAAAATTCACCATTTTAACAATTTTAAAGTATACGATTCAGTGACTTTTAATGTTGTACAACCATCACCACTATCTAATTCTAGAACATTTCATTATCCCCCAAAAAACCCTGTACCCACTAGCAGTTACTCTCCATTCTCCCAACCCGCCCCGCAAAACAAAAAAACGAAAAAAAAACAAACCTTTTGCCATTGAGGTTGATTCCTACTCACAGAGACCCTATACGACAAAGTAGAACGCCCCATAGGGTTTCTAAGGTTGTAATCTTTTTTTTTTTCTTTGTACTTTAGATGAAGGTTTACAGAACAAACTAGCTTCTCATTAAATGACTAGTACACATATTGTTTTATGACATTGGTTGCCAACCCCATGACATGTCAACACTCTCCTCTTCTCGACCTTGGGTTCCCTATTACCAGCTTTCCTGTCCCCTCCTGTCTTCTCATCCTTGCCCCTGGGTGATGTGCCCATTTAGTCTTGTTTTGTTTTATGGGCCTGTCTAATCTTTGGCTGAAGGGTGAAGCTCAGGAGTGACTTCATTACTGAGCTGAAAGGGTGTCCTAGA
>NW_004444027.1:2504677-2506378 GCF_000243295.1 Trichechus manatus latirostris
ATCCCTGTCAGAGCAGTTGGTGGTGGTAGCTGGGCACCGTCTAGTTGTGCTGGACTCAGTCTGGTGGAGGCTGTGATACTTGTGATCCATCAGTCATTTGGACTAATCTTTCCCTTGTGTCTTTGGTTTTCTTCATTCTCCCTTGCTCCAGACGTGGTGAGACCAGTGGAGTATCTTAGATGGCCGCTTACAAGCTTTTAAGACCCCAGATGCTACTCACCAAAGTAAAATGTTGAACATTTTCTTTATAAACTATATTATGCCAGTTGAGCTGAATGTTCCCAAGACCATGGTTCCCTCAGCCCTCAGCGCAGTAATTCGGTCCCTTAGGGAGTTTGGATGTATCTTTGGAGCTTCCATGACCTTGCCAAGGCTGTCATCTTTATGGAAGTAGACTGCCACATCTTTTTCCCATGGAGCAGCTGATGGATTTGAACCTTTTGGTCAGCAGCCCAGCACTTAACCACTGTGCCATTAGGGCTCCTTTCCCTACCACTAGACCCTGGGAAATACTAATATAAATCCTGTGTCTATGGATTTGCCTATTCTGGATATTTAATACAAATGGAATCATACAATATGTAGCCCTTTATATCTGGCTTCTTTCATTTAACATTGTTTTCAAGGTTCACCAATTGTTATGAATTGAATTGTGTCCCCAGAAATGTGTATCAACTTGGCTAGGCCATGATTCCCAGTATTGTGTGGTTGTCCTCCATTTTGTAATCTGATGTAATTTTCCTATGTGTTGTAAATCCTAACCTCTATGATGTTAATGAGGCAGGATTAGAGGCAGTTAATGAGACAAGACACAATCTTGTATTAGGTTAGGTTGTATCTTGAGTCAATCTCTTTTGAGATATAAAAGAGAGAAGCGAGCAGAAAGGAGAAGGACCTTATATTACTACCAAGCAAGAAGAGCCAGGAGTGGAGCATGTCCTTTGGACCTGGGGTCCCTGTGCTGAGAAACTCCTAGACCAGGGGACGATTGATGACAAGGACCTTCCCCCAGAGCCGACAGAGAGAGAAAGCCTTCCCCTGGAGCTGGTGCCCTGAATTTGGACTTCTAGCCTCCTTGACTGTGAGAGAATAAATTTCTGTTTGTTCAAGCCATCCACTTATTGTATTTCTGTTATAGCAGCACTAGATAACTAAGTCAGAATTTAGTACCAGGAGAGTGGGGTGCTGCTCTAACAGATACCTAAAATGTGGAAGCAGATTTGAAACTGTGAATGGGAAGAGGCTGGAAGAGTTTTAGAGTGCCTAATAGTAAAAGCCCTGGTGGTGCAGTGGTTAAGAGGTCAGCTGCTAACCAGAAGATCGACAGTTTGAATCCACCAGCCACTCCTTTGAAACCCTATGGGTCAGTTCTACTTTGTCCTTTAGGGTCTCTGTGAGTCAGAATTGACTCAATGGTAAATGGTAATAGTAAAAGCCTAGATTGCCTTGAAGAGATTGTTCATGGAATTATGGACATCAAAGACGATTCTAGTGAGGGCTCAGAAAGAAGTGAGGTGAGCTGTAACAGCAGAGACAGTGCAGAAGGGGAGAAGGAGCAGCAGAGTAACGGCAGCAGCAGAATCAGGAGGCCAGCTTGAGGCAGTGCAGGAGCTGACCCACAGAGCAAAAATGCTGAGTGCCTTCAGGCAGGAGGCTTCCTGGTGGAGTGTGGTGCCTTACGGTACTTATCGGTGGAGCTAG
>NW_004444027.1:2507207-2508213 GCF_000243295.1 Trichechus manatus latirostris
GATGTTAATGAGGCAGGATTAGAGGCAGTTATGTTAATGAGGCAGGAAACAATCTACAGGATTAGGTTTTATCTTGAGTTAATCTCTTTTGAGATATAAAAGAGAGAAGTGATTAGAGAGAAGAGGAACCTTATTACCATCAAGAAAGAAGAGCCAGGTGCAGAGCACATCCTTTGGACCCAGAGTCCTTGTGCTGAGAAGCTCCCAGACCAGGGGAAGATTGATGACAAGGACCTTCCCCCAGAGTCGACAGAGAGATTAAGACTTCCCTAGAGCTGGCATCCTGAATTTGGACTTCTAGTGTCCGAAACTATAAGAAAATAAATTTCTCTTTGTTAAAGCCATCCACTTATGGTATTTCTGCTATAGCAGCACTAGAAAACAAAGACACCATGTTGTCATATGAATCAGCATTTCATTCCTTTGTATGTGTGGATAATATTCCATTGTATGAATATGCCATAGTTATTTATCTGTTCATCAATTGATGGACATTTGGGCTTTTTCCACTTTTTGGCTGTTATGAATAACACTGCTGTAAACATTCATGTACAAGTTTTTATTCGAACACCTCTTTTCAATTTTCTGGGAGTATACCTAGGAGTGGAATTCCTAGGTCCTGTGGTAATTCTATGCTTAACTTTTTTTAGGAACTTCCAAACTGTTTTCCACAGTGGCTGCAGCATCTGCATTCCCACCAGCAATGCACAAGTGTTCTAGTTTCTCCATTCTCCATGAACACTTGTTATTATCTGTTTTTTGTTTTTTTTAATTATAGCCATAGTGGTGGGTGTGAAGTCGTATCTCATTGTGATTTTGATGTACATATCCCTAATGGCTAATGATGTTGAGCAATTTTTCTTGTGCTTATTGGCTCTTTGTGTATCTTCTTTGGAGAAATGTTTATTCAAGACCTTTGCCCAGTTTTTTAACTGGGTGTTTGTCTTTTTGTTGTTGAGTTGGAGAAGTTCTTTATATGTTCTGTATACTAGACCCTTATCAGATA
>NW_004444027.1:2508793-2513115 GCF_000243295.1 Trichechus manatus latirostris
CTTAGAATAGGATTTGAAATAAGTGAGTATTCTTGAGTGTTTTCTGTACTGCAGAAGTCTGACCTTTTCTATCCCATGATGCCTTTCATATAAACAAAATTCCTTTTGTCTGTGTGTCTGTGTGTGTATAGTTAATGAAGTTGAAACATTTGTTTTCCAAACCAGTGATTTGGGAACGAAGGGATGATGTTGAGGAGGACAGCAATAAATAAACTGAATTTAAATAAAATTATTTTGGGAAATTAATTGAATTCAATTTTCATTTTGTTTTATTTTTTACAAATAACATGTCAAAAGTACCACTATAAGGAAATTTAAAAATAAAGAAAGAAATCATCCATAATCTTACTACCTAGAAATAACCAATGATAGCATTTTGTTGTATTATTTTTTTCAGTCTTTACAGTCTCACCAAAAATAAATGAGAATACTGTTTTTCAGTATCCCTGACCTCACTGGGTATTTTAGTTCTTATAGTTATTACCCAAATGTATAGGTGACAAATGGTATCCTGCTTTTTGCCGATTTTCCTAGTAATGTGTTCATATTTTAAACATTGATTTGTAAAAATTATATATTAAGACTTTATCCATTTTAATGTCATTTTTTACACATTTTATCCTAGTTAGCCTCTAATTTTTTTTATGACTTTTACTTTTGACATTTAAATTTTACATAAGTAAATCAATTGATCTTTTCTAACGTGGTTTCTGCCTTTGTTGCCATTCCAGCTTCACGAGTATATAATTATTTACCTATATTTTTTCCTAAAGCCTTTTTGAATTTTATGTTCATTTAAATTTAAATCTGGTAGTTAATTTTTGTCTATAACTTGAAATAAAGTATAACTTAATTTTCCAAATAGCCGATTGACCTAATGCCAGTTATTGAATAACTGATATTTTTTCCTGTTATTTAAAATAGCCCCTTTTTAATCTACTCAGCATTTTATGTATATCTGGATTTGTTTTTTGCCTTCCTTCTCTGTTTCATTGATCTGCTTTACTAATCTTGTGGTGGTTCAATATTGTTTTAATTACTGTACTTTTCTAATATCTTTATATTTCTTTTTTAACCATTCAAATGAATTTTGCATTCAAAATATTTTTGATTATAGAAACTCAATATTATTTTTTACCAGAATTCTATTAAATTAGATACTGAATTATAAGAAGTAGTTATTTTTAAAATAGGGAACCTTTCTACCAAAGTTTATAGTATATCTGCTATTTATTGAGGTTTCCTTTTCTAGTCCTCTGGAATTTACTGTTGCTTTTATTCTCAGATGTTTTGTTGTTGTTATTAATGGGATATTTCCCCATTATTGTTTGTAGTTTACATACTGGGAGACTCTTGAATTTTATAGTTATTAGTAACAGATCACCACATCAAACTCGTTCTTTTTTCTGGTAGTTTTCAGTTGGTTCCCTTGGGACAGTTTTATGATCTGTGGCTAATATTACTTTTGTCCCTTTCTTTCTAATAGTTTTAATTATTATTTCTCTTCCTTGTATTTTGTTGGCTAGAACTTCTAGGACCATGTTGGATAATGGCGGTATCTGGGTTCCTGGTTTAATTTCTGACCTTAATGAGAAGGCCTCTAGTGTTTCATTATTGCTTGAGGGAGACACTTCTATCGTGTTAAAGAATCATTTTTAAATTCCTACTTGAGCATGTTGCCTATGTCCTTCAGCCAAAGCCTAACAGGAACACACCTGTATTTGAACAAGTTGGATTTATTACTTGCTGCAATGAGGGAGAATGCACACCATGAGGAACCATGGGGTGTCTCTGGAAGAGGATGTTACAAACGACTTATTATGGGATTTGGGCTGGGTGATTGTGGGAAGATTCCCTATAAGACGCAAGGGTTCCCTCTGGATTGGGTGCTGCCAGAAAGTGGGGAAAATTATATGCCTGGGTATCTCAATAAAGCTTATCTACAGGGATGGCAACTAGACTGAGGCTAAAGATGCTATTGGTAAGGGATTAGCAGTCACTCCTATTAGCCAGAATAGGGAGATGCTTGGTATTTTGTGGCTTGCGCAATCTTCATATTTACCAGATATGATTATGGAGTGGTCTTGTTTTTGTCGTAATCCATCATGGTCCCAGAGTGGCCATGTCTGATGCTGATGTCTTGTGAAATTGTTTATGTTCAACAGAAGACCTAGGCCTAGCTGCGAGTGCCTGGCCAGCTCCTGAATGTCAGCTGTTTTCTCTTTCCCACTATGCTGTTAAAATCAGGGATTGATGTGATAGGTCAGATTGTCTAGTGTTTTATTTCTGTTTCCATTCTAGCAGTATCTTCCCTCTCTCCACTAACGATGCCAAATAGTTTCCTTAACATTTTTTTCATGGTATTTTTCCCCATGGTGTTCTCCCATGATAGGGAGAAGCTTTATTCAGAAAGGAAAAGGGGGGAAAGGAAGGGACTATTGCAGCAGTGGGGAGGGGACTACTACAACAGGGAGAACACTGACCATAAGATCTGCAAGCGTCTCAAAGAGTTAGGGAAAAAGTGTTTTTCTTTTATAGAGACTGAGAGTAAACAAGGACAGAAAAAACCCAGGTGTGGGGAAGTAGGATGAATAGGTGACATAACTAGATAGTAACTCAGAATGTTTTACACTGAGGTCAGTTTATTCTCTGGGAGGGGCCCTTAAAGAAGGGTCATATGCTGGCTCACGCTGAGGGTGGGCCAAAGTTCAGGAACTGGAGGGAAGGAGAGAAGCTTAACAAAAGTTCAGTTGAAAAGATTTTGTTTCTGATTGATCAGTGGGGACAAGCAATTCAGTTACTCATTTATGAGACAAAGGAGGTGAATCTGGAGGGTCTGTGTCTGGCCTTGTCATGAGTAAACAAGGGGGTACCCGTGAGTCTCATCTAAGTCATATGGAAAAGGTAGTTATTTGCAGCAAGCTGTTTTCCTGAAGGGTAAGAGGGATTTTTTCAGCCATTGCCATTTTCTAATTCACAGGGTTCAGGTAAAATTGAGAATTAACACTCTCCATTAAACTGCTGTTTTGTTTTTTTCCTGACAAATGAACTACATTTTTTTTTCTGACAAATGGACTACATTTTTTACAGGGCTTTGATTATGTAAAAACTGGTAGTGAAGGTGGCTAGAAAGAAAGCAGCTGAATAAAACTATCGTTTGCAACTCTACTCATGAAATCTTCATCTTCAGCGACAGAATTAGAAAAAATAGGTTTCCAGGAAGGATCAGCTTTACCTCCTGGCCATTAGTTCACCCAGTAACAGTGAATGTTGTAATTTAGACACCTCATTGTCTTAGCTTTCTTACCTTAACAATAGTACACCTGCAAAGGTATATCTTTATAATATTATTGTTTTGAAATAACCCTTAATTTGTATGTGGCATTTATGGTCACACCTAATTAGATGTGGACTCTGAAATTATTATGCAGGATTCAGGAATTAAGCCCTGCATGGAATTATCCAGGTTTGGAACCAGATAGAGCAAAATGGAGATATTCTATAAACTTTTCAGGCCCAGTAAGACTTTGGACTGTTTTTTAGGCTCCTTTAACAATTTTATTGGACACAGCGATGGTTCAGTGGTATAATTCTCACCTTCCACATGGGAGAACCGATTGATTCATGGCCAGTGCACCTCATACACAGCCACCACCCGACTGTCAGTGGAGGGCTTGTGTGTTGCTATGATGCTGAACAGGTTTCAGTGGAGCTTCCAGATTAAGACTGACTAGGGAGAAAGGCCTCGTGATCTACTTCTGAAAATCAGCCATTGAATGTATCATGGATCACAATAGTTCTATCCACAGCTGATCTTGGGAATGGTGCAGGACCAAGCTGCGTTATGCATGGGGTCGCCATGAGTTGGGGGCAGACTTCAAGGCAGCTAACAACAACAACAATACTATGACCAATCAGCTTTTTTCAATTCCTTCTAGCCATTTAGTTAGGTAAGAAGATGTACTTCTTTAAGAAAACCAGTCCAATGTTTGCATTTTAAAACTTAACTTTTGAGATTTCCTTGAATGTCACTGGAGAATTTAGTGTGCAAAAGATCGGAATGAGTTTAACATACTTAGAGAGGGCTTTTATTATATCACATGGTGGCCTTGGGCGAATCACCTATTTCTTTTACTTCCTTCCTCATTTGAAAAGTGGCCATCTAAAATAAATGGTTACCTTACAGGGTTGTTTTTTCATTTTTTTTATTGTACTTCAGATAAAGGTTTACAGAACAAATAGTTTCTCATTAAACAGTCAGTACACATATTGTTTTATGACGTTGGTTAACAACCCCATGACCTGTCAACCCTCTCCCTTCT
>NW_004444027.1:2514872-2523470 GCF_000243295.1 Trichechus manatus latirostris
TTATCTTCTGGGGTTTGTGTGTTGATAGTTACGGTTTGTATCCTGTTAATGCCGTGTATTAGGGCCTGTAGCGTTGGTCCTATTTTTTCTTCTGTGAACTTTATAGTTTTTGGCTTTATATTTAGGTCTTTGATCCATTCTGAATTAGTTTTTGTATATGGTGTGAGGTATAGGTCCTGTTTCATTTTTTTGCAGATGGATATCCAGTTTTGCCAGCACTATTTGTTAAAAAGACTCTCTTTTCCCCATTTGATGAACTTTGGGCCCTTGTCAAAGATCAGGCGACTGTAGGTGGATGGATTTACATCTGGGTTCTCAATTCTTTTCCATTGGTCAATGTATCTACCTTACAAGGTTATTTTGAGGACTGAATGGAGTATTATGTGCAAAATGCTTGGCCTGAGTAGGGGTTTGGTAGTATTAGCTGTTAATATTGTAAAATGAGTAGGAGATGGACTTGTGTATGAATATCTAGGGAACAATTTGATGAGTGCCATAGAAAAAGTATGGAAGCATTGCTATGGGAATACCGAAAGGAAGGTGTTTTTTTTTTTAAATTGATGGCCACAAACTACAAAGTGCCATCCAAACTTTCACAGTACAAAGACAAATATTTCACGCCTTCTCTTTCCTCTTCAAATCTTACACACTTTTTCCCTGTACCTCTCTTTTAATGGATGACTTCACGTGTGGGGGTAACAAGTCTTCAGAGAAGAACCCACTTATCTTCTCGCCACCAAATTTATGATCTTCTTGCACAGGTACCATCTTCCCTCTTTCATGCTGGTCACAGCAGAAGAAGAATCCCTGCTCTACTTACGTACAATCTGCTCACTATGTCTTGAATCCCATCACTTACCACCTCCTGAAACTCTCCATCCCTACATCATTCTCTACTGGATCACTTCCATCAGCACACAAACTGTCCTCTTGCATCTCCATTAAAACATCATCATCATCAACAACAACAAGACAATTCACAGAACCCACTCTTTACGCCACAGTCCTCTCTAGATCCTACTCCCTTCTCTACTCCTCTTCATAGCAAACTTTTGTAAAGACTTATCTTTACCTGCAGGAATCACTGGGTAGTACAAATAGTTAATGTGCTCTGGTGCTAACTGAAACATTAGAGGTTTAGTCCACCCAGAGGCACCTCAGAAAAAAGTCCTGGTGATCGACTTTTGAAAAACCAGCCATTGAAAACCCTGTGGAGCACAGTTCTACTCTGACACGCCTGGGGTTGCCAGGAGTCAGAATCAACTCCACGGCCATTGGTTGGTTAATTTGTCTTTTCTTGTTGATTTGTAAGAGTTGTTTATGTATTTTGGATACTGCAACTCACTTGTTAACTCACTCCCATATGGCTTGTGTCTTTCACTGAAACTACCCTTGTCAAAGCCATAGTGTCCTCTGTGTAGCTGAATTCAGTAGCTCTTTCTCTCTTGTCATTACCCCACCACCCTCCAGTTTATGGCCATGCCCTCCTTTTGGAAACAACACTCTTCTGACTTCCAGAATGCCACGCTCTCTTCACTTTCCTAATCACCGTCCTCTCTCCCTCAGTCCTCTTTGCTGACTCATGCTCTTCTATTTGTCCTCTAAATTGGTTCTCAAACTTTTTGGAGTCGAGACTGCTTTACATTCTTGAAAATTATTGATGGCCCCAAAGAGCCTCCTTTATATGAGTCATATCTATCTATATTTATCATAAGTTAAAATTGGGAGATTAAAAGATATTTATTAATTCATTTAAAAATAACAATAATAAACCCAACTATAAGTTAATGTAAGTAACATTTTTAAGTGAAAAACAAGTCAGGATATTTTAATGTCTGTTTATCTTTCTCAGAATCTTTAAATGTAGACAATGCTTTTGTAGGCTTAGAAATTGAGTCTTCTCATCTAAGTCAATTGGCATAACAAAGCTTATTAAGAAAATGTTCTACATCCTACTTTGGTGAGTGGCGTCTGGGGTCTTAAAAGCTTGCAAGCGGCCATCTAAGATGCATCAATTGGTCCCAACCACTTGGAGTAAAGGAGAACGAAGAACACCAAAGACACAAGGAAAGTATTGGCCCAAGAGACAGAATGGGCCACATAAACCAGAGACTTCATCAGCCTGAGACCAGAAGAACTAGATGGTGCCTGGCTACCACCAATGAACGTCCTGACAGGGAACACAACAGAGGGTCCCTGATGGAGCAGTAGAATGATGGGATGCAGAACTCCAATACTAGCAAGAAAACCAGACTTACTGGTCTGACTAAGACTGGAGGTGCCCTGGAAAGCATGGCCCCTGGTCTCTCTATCACCTCAGAACTAAAACAATTTCCGAGGCCAACTCTTCAGACAGGGATTAGACTGGACTGTGGGACATAAAGTAATACTCGTGAAGAATGTGCCTCTTAGACAAGTGGATATGAGAGACCAAAGGGGCAGCTTCTGTCCAGAGGTGAGAGGGGAAGGCAGAGCAAGTTAGGAGCTGGTTGAATGTTCATGGGGAATCAGGGGCAGAGGGGAGGAGTGTGCTGTCGCAGAATGGGGTGAGCGATTGGGGTCTCATAACAATGTATGTTAAAAAAAATTCTGTATGGGAGACTAACTTGAAATCTAAACTTCATTTAATTACATCAATTAAAAAAAAAGAAATTGAGTCTTCTAATTTCTTTAAAATTTTAAATGCTAGAATAAAATATTAAATTCTAAATAACAGTTTTAGATAAAATTTAGAAAATATTTCAAAAAAATTTAAAAACATTATTGCAAAATAAGACAGCACATAGTATGCTTACTTGTAGTTGTGTTTCCACATAGGCACAAGGAAAACTTTGGGATTTCAAAATAATAATTTACTGAATGATAAAGAGACTACAGAAGTTATAGCAAGTACAACTAAAGATAGCTGGTAAGAGTGGAGTAGAAATACTCAGAACAGTTAATTTCTGAAAACACACACATGTATATAACCTAATCCTACTACTTTAGAAAATTCTGGAAAACACAAGAATACACAAGAACATATTTATTAGCTGTTGGAGCCATGAGGTTATCAAATGGCATGTACCCTTTGGAAAACTCTACCGTATGCCCATGAGAGAATGAAACTGAGAAAGACAAATTATAGCTTAATATTATTATAATCGTTTTTATCTCCTGGACCTCCCTTTAAAAACTACTGCTGTAAATGTTGATATGCCTTAGGACACAGACTAGGTATTCAATTTTATATGTCTACCCTCTCTTCCTAGATAATGTCATCCAATTCCAGGGCTTTAATACATGTACTTCAAATTTACGTCTCCAACCTAGACTTGTATATACACTTGCCTACCCAACATTTGCACTGGTATATCTAATAGACATTTCAAAATTAACATATCCAAAATAGAACATTTGATTTTCTCCAAAGATGCTCATCTCTCTGTCACTCGTCTGTCAGTTTGTCATACTCTGGTGGCTTGCATGTTGCTCTGATGCTGGAAGCTATGCCACTAGTATTTCAAATACCAGCAGGGTCACCTATGGTGGACAAGTTTTAGCAGAGCTTCCAGACTAAGACAGACTAGAAAGAAGGACCTGGTGGTCTACTTCTTAAAAAATAGACCAGTGAAAACCTTATGAATAGCAGCTGAACCTTTGCAGATACAGTGTTGGAAGATATCCACTCAGGTTCGAAGGCACTCAAAATACGACTGGGGAAGAGCTGCCTCCAAGTACAGTCGACCTAAATGACATGGATGGAGTAAAGCTTTCAGGACCTTCATTTGCTGATGTGGCACGACTCAAAATGAGAAGAAACAGCTACAAACATCTATTAGATATCTGAACATGGAATGTATGAAGTATGAGTCTAGGAAAATTGGAAATGTCACCTTTTAAGCAAAGTCTTCCCAGACCCCTTTATCTAAAGCAGTGCTGTCCAACAGAAATATGAAATAAGCCACAAAAACCAAAAAAACCAACCCGTTGCCATCAAGTCGATTCTGACTCATAGCAACCCTATAGGACAGAGTAGAACTGCCCCATAGGGTTTGCAAGGAGCGGCTGGTGGATTTGAACTGCTGACCTTTTCTGGTTAGCAGCCAAGCTCTTATCCACTGTGCCACCAGGGCTCTAAGCCACTTAAGTAATTTTAAATTGTCTAGTGGCCACATTAAAAACAATAAAAAGAAACATGCAAAAATAATTTTAACAATATGTTTTATTTAACCCAGTATATCAAACTATTATTATTTTAACATGTAAGTAGTATAAAATTATTAATAACATCTTTTACATTCTTTTTTTTATACTAAGTCTTTGAAATCTGGTGTGTACTTTATACTTACAACACATCTCAGTTTGGACTGGCCACATTTCTAGTACCCAGTAGCCACATGTGGCCAGTGGATACTGTATTAGACAGCACAGCTTTAAAGTGACACTCCCCTCTCCCTGTCCTGGTTACTCTCCATCACATCTCTGTTTACTCTTTTCATAGTCACTGTCCTGCTGTACTGGGGAGTGGTTATGAATATGGACTTTGGAACTAGATCAGCTGAGCTCAAAAACTGGTTCCACTGGTTTCTAGCTGTGTGCCTATGGAGGGTTACCTTACATTTCTGTGCCTCTGTTTTCTTATATATAAACCTAAGATACAAATAGTACTTGTCTTAGTTATCCAGCTGCTGTAATCCTGCCTCATTAACATAACAAAGACAACCCATTCCCAAGTGGGATTATAACCACAAGTATAGAGGTTAGGATTGACAACACATATTTTTGGGGGACACAATTCAATCTATAATAGTATTTATCTGAGAGTGTTGTTGTGAGAATGTGAAGTAGTTAAAATAGTGCCTGGTACACAGTAAGTCTACATAGGTGTTATCTGTTATTATTTACTTGTTGAATGTTGGTCTTTCTCCCCTAGATTATAAATTTCTTGATGTCAGAACTCATGTCTCCTTTGTTGACCTTTGAATGTCTTGTGCCTGGGACATAGAGGTGCTCATTATATTTTTATTGGATGAATTGAATGGATGGATGGACACAGGTGGGGTGGGGTTGGAGTTTCCCATATAGAGGATATAATCTTTGAGCTTGGCCTTGAGGTAAGAGTAGGACTTTTGGTCATGAAGAGAAGAGGATTGTAGCAGGCAGAAAGAAGAAAATAAACAAAGGCATAGAGTTGAGGGAATGCGTGTTAAACGTAAGGAACACTCTGCTGTCTAACAGTGAAAGTTGAGGAAGGAGGGGGCAGAAAGAGAGAACATCAGGAAACGAAACTGTAAGAGTACTTTGAGGTTTGACTGTGAAGGGCTGGCAAGGCCATGCTACGTTGTTCGAGTTTTATTATATAATTTGTGGGGGGAAGGTGCTAATGGTGTTGATGTTTTTGATTCTATTTTTTTTCCTATAATATTTTAAGTTGTACGGTGTTAGTGTTCTTTTTTCTTATATGGGCTTTTCCCAAGTTTTACTTTTCAAATGCTATGCTGACTTTTTAGACTTTAGAAGCTTTTCTTCTCTCTCCTCTGAAATGGTTTAAATAACATTGCTGAGATCTTTGAAGGTCTGATGCAACTCTCCTGGAGGGCTTTAAACAGGAATTATGAGATTAGATGTCTGTTTAGAAAAGATTGTTCTGGGAGAAATGTGAAGAATCTACTAGAAGTGGGAAAAATTTGGTGGCAGAATGACCAGTTGCAGGCTGTTGGAATAATCCAGGTGAGGAGTAAACCAAAAAACAACCAAACCCATTGGCGCTGAGTTGATTCTGACTGATAGCGAGTGAGGAGGCCATGAACTAAGAGTAGCTGTGGAAATGGAAAGAAGGTGATGGAGTCAAGACACATCTCCGACAGAATTTATAGAAGCAATATATATATAATTTATAGGAGCAAATAACTGGCCTTGAAGTAAGAGTAGGACTTTTGGTCATGAAGAGAAAGGGATTGTAGCAGGCAGAAAGAAGAGAATAAACAAAGGCAGAGTTGAGGGAATGCATGTTGAATGTAAGGAATACTCTGCTGTATATAATTGACCTATATGTTCAATGAATATTTATTGAGTGCCTAACATCTGTCTCTCAGCGCCTAACATGTTTGCTTTTGGTAGTATATCCTTCTAGGATTTTAGGACATGTTAGTGAACAAAACAGACAAAGATCCCTGCTCTTGGGAAACCACTTTCTAGAGGGGGGAGATGGGGAGACAGACAATAAACAAAATACATAAATAAATAATATGTTAGAAGATGATAACCGCAATTTAAGAAAGTAGAGTAAAAGACAGTAGAGCAGGGTAAGGGGGAATATGGTGCGAATAGGGGGCACTTCATCAAGAAGGTGAGAGTTGAGCAAAGACTTGAAGCAGGTGAGGGATTTGGCCAAAAGCCTATCTGGGGGAGAGAATTCCAGGGAGAGGGGACAGCTGAGCAAAGGCTTTAAGGAAAATCTACCTGGCATGTTTGACAAACTGCAAGGGGCCAGCGTGGCTTGGGTAGAATGAGCCAAGGAGAGGAGTAGGTCAGAATGGTCACTGGGGGACGCGCGTGTGCGTGTGTGTGTGTGTGCGCGCGCAGAATCTGTAGGACTTTCTTGGTTGTTTTAAACATTTTGTCTTTTACTCTGATTAAAATGAAGAGCCACTGCAAAGTTTAGAGAAGAGGAATGGCATAATATGACTTCAATTTTAAAAGGATTACTCTGGCTGATGAGGGAACAAAGGTGGAAGCAAGGAGATCTGGTAGGAGGCTTCTGCAACATGTCACCTGAGAGATGATGATGGCTTTGACCTAAGTGGGAGTTGTTGTTTGTTGCCATCAAGTCAACTCTGACTCTTGGTTATAATGTTCACAGAAGCAAATCGCCAGGCCTTTTCTTCTGTGGTACCTCTGGGTGGGTTTGGAGAAGTGACTGGATTCCAGATATAGGAGTTGATGAGAGATTCTGAGGTGGAGATGGTGATACAGAAGTAGGAAGGCTCAAGGTTCATTAACCAAATTTGGATACAGAAGGGGGAGATGGTGTGGAGAGAGCCCATAAGCTTTGCTTTGGACGTTTTGAGTCTGAGGTACCTGATGGACATTTATATGGATGTCACACACTGGCTTTGAGTGAAGTACAGCGATTTCACAACTAAGGTAGTTCTAGAATTGGTGCAGTCATGCACTCATTCAGTGAGTGATTCAAGGAATGAAGTAAAAATTGTTTGCTGATCATGAATACTGAAATGCTGAGGCTGAAGATAAATAAAGGAAATATCAGGATCAGCCTTAAGGACAAAAGACAAAATAAGGAAACAGCAAGGACAAATGAGGAGGGATTTGATGATGGGGATTTGAAGAGAGCACAGGGGCTTTCCAACTTAATCCCTGTGGAAGGGCAGCTCAGGGGCTCGTGCATTGCTCTAAAAGGGCTCAGCAGTAACATTCCAGGATTGTGCAGGGCACACCTCCCGGCATCTGACAACCAGCTGGAAATGAGCTTAGACGGCAGGATTTTGGGGCTGGAGATAGCAATGGGGAACCATCAGTATGGAGGACTAGGACCAATACCAGGAGAGAGTGGTAGTGTGGGAGAAAGAGCACTGATGTTAGAACCATCTAGACCTGGGAATCAATCAGTTATTTAATTCCAGGCCCTAATTATAACTAATCTGGGCCCCAGAGCTGAATAAGAAAGATAGGTTATCTCAGTGGAGAGAGCTAGGAAATACATAAAACCCAAACCAAACCCATTGCTGTCGAGTCGATTCTGACTCGTAGTGACCCTCTAGGACAGAATAGAACTGCCCCATGTAGTTTCCAAGGAGTGGCTGATGGATTCGAACTGCCGACCTTTTTGTTAGCACCCGAGCTCTTAACCACTGCGCCACCATATGAATATAAATACATACAGGCACATATACACACACATACAGTTATATTTACATGTGTATCTATCTTTCTGTCTCCATATATTAAAAACTGATTCTTATAATACCAATCCAGCACTAGAGGGTTAATTCTAGCCTTCTCCATTTTCCTTTTCGACAGTGAGAAATGTGACTCCCATTTTCCACAATATTTTTTACTTATTTTGCTCAACACCCCTGTATGCACTGGATTCTCCTCCCTCCCCCTTTACCTCTGCTGGGTGCACTGTAAATGTACACCCAGGTAATGCCAGCTGATTGCTTGGCTTTGACAAAGGGAAGAGGAAGAAGAAGGAAACAATTTGTATTACTTTATTTTTTTTACTTTAACTTTGATTTAAGCAACAATATTTGCAGAAATATGGAATTGACATGGTAGTTATGCTTTTTTGGATGTACAATGAGTACACAACTATTCAAGTAAAAAACGTTTGTTTGGGTGCCACCTCAGGTATCTCTGTACTTTGGGAGCTAGTGGTCCAGTGAGTTGCACAGAGCAATTTGAGCCCCAGGCTTAACATCCTGTTATGGATTGAATTATGTCCCCCCAAAATGTGTGTCAACTTGGCTTGGCCATGATTCCCAGTATTGTGTAATTGTCCACCATTTTGTGATCTGATGTGATTATCCTACGTGTTGTAAATCCTAACCTCTGTGATGTTAATGAGGCAGGATTAGAGGCAGTTATGATAATGAG
>NW_004444027.1:2525344-2526347 GCF_000243295.1 Trichechus manatus latirostris
GGATTTGGTCTGTTTTTATATTCGCAGGACCTAGCAGAGTGCTTGGTACATTATTTGTTGAATGGGGTAGGTGAGGGAATATCATTGCAATGTACCTTGTGAAACCAGAGACGGGGTACACAGATATTGCTCATCTAACCAGAGGTCTTTGAGACTTGGTGTTCTTGGGAGTTGTGGTTGCTCGTTGCTTGAACATGGGGATGCCAGTCTCTGTGCAACCTGTCTTGAATTCCAAGATCAGAGAGGGTCTCCTGCAGTTATTGGGGGGCTCCTGCTGACTACTCCAAGCAGCCTTCACTAACTGTGCTCCATGGAATTGTAAGGCTTCATCCCCAGAGCTGAGCCTTTCTGGGGAGAGGGGACCTCTGAGGACTCTTTAAATGACAAGGGCAATGAATGTTACCTCACCTCTGAGCAGATTACAGGTTCTTCTAGGTTCTGGGAGCTGGTGAGCTTTATGTCAGTTACCTTATGCATGGTAACGCCAGAACCTCAAAAGGCTGTGGGCTTTCCCCAGTTTTGAACACTGGCCACCTGAGAGGTGGATGTGCAAGCTCTGTGGCAGATACATTGTGAAGTCAGAATGTATAAGTAGAATAACACTCTAAACGCCAGACACCAAGCTTTGTCAGAAGTTAGAGAAAGGGCCCAACAGCCACATTGTCAATCAATCATAACAATTATTGCTTCTTCATAGTCATCTAAAAGTTTTTCATTTGGGGCTAATTGGTGGTGAATTCAATATAGTAGGTTGTGACCAATTTTCGAAAGATAAAATATTTTATTTTGTTTTATTTCTGTTGCATATACACACAGATGTATGCTAGGTGATGATGTAAAATGTATTTCTTACTCTAGGGATCTTGATCAAAATGTTTGCAAAACACTGATGTATCAGCCTTCTGCTCCATATAGTGTATGGCCCACAGCCCCATCTGGAGACAAGCAGTGATGCCCATGATCTCAATTTAGATTTGACTTTGAAACATTTTCTGTGATTTCC
>NW_004444027.1:2530827-2531631 GCF_000243295.1 Trichechus manatus latirostris
GAGCCCTCCTGATGACATGTCCAAAGTACACGAGACGAAGTTTCACCATCCTTGCTTCTAAGGAGCATTCTGGCTGTATTTCTTCCAAGACAGACTTTTTTTAAAAAAAAAAAAAAACATTTTATTGTGCTTTAGGTGAAAGGTTATATAATAAATTAGTTTTCCAATCAATGATTCTTACACAAATTGTTCTGTGACATTGGTTGCAATCCTCACAAAGTGTCAGCACTCTCCCCATTTCCTCTTTGGGTTCCCCATTTCCACTAGTCCAGTTTCCCTATCTCTCCCTGCCTTCTCATCTTTGGTTTTGGGCAAATGTTGCCCCTTTGGTCTCATAAAGTTGATTATTCTAAGGAACACATTCTTCATGGGTGTTATTGTTTATTTTATAGCCCTGTCTATTATTTGACTGAAGGGTGGCCTCTGGGAGTGTCCTCAGTTTTAAGTTAGAAGGTTACCTTAGCCCAATTGTTTCAGGGGATCCTCCAGTCTCTTTGAATCCAGTAAGTCTGGTCTTTTTTTTTTTTTTTTTTTAAATTTTGTTCTGCATTTTTTACCCATTGTAACCAGGACCTTCTATTGTGATCTGGGTCAGAGTGGTTGATAGTTGTAGCCAGGCACAATCTAGTTCTTCTGGTCTCAGATTAAAGGAAGCTGTGGTTCACGTGGGCCATTAGTCCTGTGTACTAATTGCTTCCTTGAGTCTTTGGTTTTCTTTGTTCTCCTTTGCTCCAAGTGAGAAGAGACCAATAGTTGCTTTATAAATGACCACTCACAAGGTGTTAAGACCCCAGACACTACTCA
>NW_004444027.1:2532796-2533774 GCF_000243295.1 Trichechus manatus latirostris
GTTGGATCACCTTTCTTTGGAATGGGCATATATATGGATCTCTTCCAGTTGGTTGGCCAGGTAGCTGTCTTCCAAATTTCTTGGCATAGATGAGTGAGTGTTTCCAGCGTTCCATCCATTTGCTGAAACATCTCAATTAATATTCCATCAATTCCTGGAGCCTTGTTTTTCACCAGTGCTATCAGTGCAGCTTGGACTTCTTCCTTCAGTACCATCGTTTCTTGATCACATGCTACTTCCTAAAATGGTTGGATGTCGACCAGTTCTTTTTGTTACAGTGACTCTTGTATTCCTTTTGGGTAGGTTAAGGTTGTGTGTCAACTTGGCTGGGCCATGATTCTCAGTGGTTCGGCAGTTATGTAATGATGTAATTTGGCAGTTATGTAATGATATAATCATCTACCATGATGTGATCTGATATGATCAGCCAATCAGTAGTAATAGGAGTTTCCTCAGGGGTGTGGCCTGCATCCAATATATATGGACACTGTGGAAAAGCTGGCTTGTTTGCTCTGGTGCCTGAATCTGGCTTGTCATCATTGGACCTCCAGTTCTTGGAACTGGAGCCAGTGGCCTGCTGTATTGCCTGCTAGTCTTGGGATTTGTCAGCCTCCACAACCTGTGAGCCAGTGGCATTCAGTAGTTATTTTCCTCGTTTATTGATTGTAGATTTATTTTGTCCTGCTTTTCTGTTTTATTTGGTTATGTCTGAGTAGGTGGGCTCTGTGTTCTCTGTGGTTTGCTCGATGTGGGCATGATACTTTTCACCTCTTTCTCCAATGGGCAGGGTCATTCTCTCAGTTATGGTATAGCAGGACAGATCCAGCTGAAGGGGAGTTGTTGGGATGGGTTGTTAGTGGCACATACTAGGGCCAACGGGGTGGGCTTGGAATCAGTGCAGGGCAGGTTCCAGTAGGCCGTGCCTGTCCTGCTTAGGGATGTGATGTTCAGTGCACGGTGCAGGTAGGCAGGAAGGAG
>NW_004444027.1:2534791-2537176 GCF_000243295.1 Trichechus manatus latirostris
GGGTGGGAAAGCATATATCTCTGGTTACCGGTTGTTCTGTCTCCTACTGGGAGCTCCGTGAAGCTGCTTTCCTGTATTCCCTGTTTTCCAATCTCTGACAGGAGTCCAAGATGGTGGATCCACGCTGTGTTAATTGATAGGGGACCTCTGCATGTATCTGTCCTCACTATCTTTTCTCTGTCAGTTTCTTATTCTATTCAGTGCTTGCCTGAGTTCTTTATCTCTTCATTTGATGCTTAGGGTTTCAGGATTGACATTTGTCTCTGTTTGACTTATTTTTTTGGATCTTTGCTGTGGAGGGGACGGTGTGGTGCACCTGTCTATAGTGGCATGTTACCTAGAAGACCTTCATGGAGAGTTCCTTATGATCATTAGACTTAGGAAGGGAAACTCATACCTGGTTTACAGATGGTTCTGCACAATATGTAGGAAGCATTCAACAGTGGACAGCAGCAGCACTATAGCTCCTTTCTGGGCCCTCCCTGAAGGACAGTGGTGAAGAGGAATCCTACCAATGGGCAGAACTTCGAGCAGTGCACCTGTTTGTTCACTTTGCTTAGAAGGAAAGATGGTGAGGTGTGTGACTATATACTGATTCATGTGCTGTAGCCGATGGTCAAGGACTTGGAAGGAACATGATTGGAAAATGGTGACAAGGAAGTATGAAGAAGAGGTGTGTGGAGAGACCTCTGTGAATGGGCCGAAGAAGTGAAGATATTTGTGTTTCATGTGAATGCTCACCAAAGGGTGACCTCGATAGCGGAGGATTTTAACAATGAAGTGGATAAGAAGACACGTTCCTTGGAAACCAGTCATCTTCTTTCCCCAGCCACTCCCATCATTGCCCAATGGGCCCATGAACAAAGTGGCAATGGTAGCAGGGATGGAGATTATGCATGAGGTTAGCAACATGGACTTCCATTCATCAAGTCCAACTTGGCTACAGTCACTGCTAAGTGTCCAATCTGCCAGCAGCAGAAACCTACTCTGAGTCCTTTATATGGCACCATTCCTTGAGGTGATCAGCCAGCAACCTGGTGGCAGTTGATTATATTGGACCACTTCCATCATGGAAAGGGCAGTGTTTCGTTCTTACTGGGATAGATACTCTGGATATGGATTTGTCTCCCCTGCATGCAATGCTTCTGCCAAAATTATCATCCATGGACTCAGAATGCCTTATCCGCCATCACAGTATTCCACACAGTTTCCTTGGATGAAGGGACTCACTTCACAGCAAATGAAGTACGGTAATGGGCCTAATCTCATGGAATTCACTGTTCTTTCCAGGTTCCCCATCATCCTGAAGAAGCTGGCTTGACAGAACCATGGAATGGCCTCCAAAAGACACAATTATGGCACCAGCTAGGTGGTAATACTTTGCAGGGTTGGGGCAGTGTTCTCCAGGATGCTGTATATGCTCTAAAGCAGCATGCAATATATGGTGCTGTTTCTCCCATAGCCAAGATTCATGGGTCCAGGAATCAAGGGGTGGAAATGGGAGTAGCACCACTCACTATTAACCCTAGGGACCCAGTCACAAAATTTTCACTTCCTGTCTGTGACTCTAGGCTCTGCAGGTCTAGAGGTCTTAGTTCTGAAGGGAGGAATGCTCCCCTCCTGGAGACACAACACGGATTCCATCAAACTGGAAGTTAAGAATGCCACCTGACCACCTTGGGCTGCCATGCCTCTGGATCAATAGGCAAAGAAGGGGATTACCATATTGGCTGATGTGATTGATCCTGATTACCAAGAGGAAATCTAATTGATATTACATAATGGAGGTGGAGAAGAATATGTCTGGAATGCAGGAGATCCATTAGAGTGTCTCTTAGTACTACCATGCTCTGTGATTAAAGTCAATGGAAAACTGCCATAACCAATTCTGAAATGACTACTATTGGCCCATACCCTTCAGGGATGTAAGTTTGGGTCACCCCACCAGGCAAAGAACCATGACCAGCTCAGGTGCTTGCTGAGAGTAAAGGGAATATGGAATGGGTGTTGGAAGAAGGTAGTTCTAAATACCAGTTATGACCAAGTGAGCAGTTGCAGAAACAAGAACTGTAATTGTTACATTTGTTCCTTGTTTTATTATACATGTATGTGTGTATATATGTATGTATATATGTATAAGTATATATATATATAAATATAGCTGAAATTATATGTAATCAATAGAACCACTCTAATTTTTATTATGCCTCATATGTATGCAAAAGCTGGACAATGAATAAAGAAGACCAAAGAAAAATCAATGCCTTTGAATTATGGTGTTGGTGAAGAATATTGAACATACCATGGACTACCAGAAGAACGAACAAACCTGTCTTGGAAGAAGTGCAGCCAGAATGCTCCTTAGAAGCAAGAATGGCAAGACTT
>NW_004444027.1:2537276-2579634 GCF_000243295.1 Trichechus manatus latirostris
ATAAAATATAAGATGTAAATGGGTGTAGTGTATTTTCCGTTGTACACATGTTAGTTGTATCATGCTAGGTGCAAGTATGACTTTGTAATTGCCTTTATTTAGAGATTGTGTATGGTTTAAGGAGATATGTACAGGTGCCAAGCTGACAAGATGTGACCTGTGATGGTTAAGGTTGTGTGTCAACTTGATGCCATGATTCTCAGTGGTTTGGCAGTTATGTAATGATGTAATCATCCTCCATGATGTGATTGGCCAATCAGTTGTAATGGGAGTTTCCTCAGGGGAGTGGCCTGCATCCAGTATATATACATATGGATGTTGTGGAAAAGTTCACTTTTTTGCTCTGGATCCTGTATCCGGCTCTTCATCATCTGACCTCCAGCTCTTGGGACTTGAGCCAGAAGCTTGCTGTATTTCCTGCCATCTTGGGATTTGTCAGCCCCTGCAGCTACCTGAGCCAGTGGCCTCCGTCTGACCTGCCGATCTTGGTTTCATCAGCTCCTGCACGTATGTGAGTGGAGAAGTCTCCAGCCTGACACCTGACCTGTGGACTTGAAACTTGCCAGCCTCTACAACCGCATGAGCCATTTCCTTGAGATAATCTCTCTCTATATATATATACACATATATATGCTTCACTGGTTTTGCCTCTCTAGAGAACCCAGCCTAAGACACCTTCCACCTTCTTTGATGCTTCCTGTGGCATTCAGTATTTTGCCCACAGAATCCTTCGGTATTGCAGCTTGAGAAATGCTGTGTTCTTCCCTTTTGGTTTTCTAACTCCAGGTCTTTGTGCATTTCATCATAATAATTTACTTTGTCTTCTGGAGCCACCCTTTGAAATCTTCTGTTCAGCTCTTTTACTTCATCATTTCTTCCTTTTTCTTTAACTACTCTACGTTCAAGAGCAAGTTTCACAGTCTCTCCTGACATCCATTTTGGTCTTTTCTTTCTTTCTTGTCTTTTTAATGACCTTCTGCTTTTTTCATGTATCATCATACATCATCCTTGATGTCATCCCACAACTCATCTGGGCTTCAGTCATTAGTGTTCAATGTGTGAAATCTATTCTTGAGATGGTCTCTAAATTCAGGTGGGATATACTCAAGAACTGTTTTAATTTTCTTCAGCTTCGACTTGAACTTGCATAGGATCAATTGATGGTCTGTTCCACAGTTGGCCCACAGATGTAGTCAATTTGATTCCTGTGTATTTTATCCGGAAAGGTCCCCATGTATAGCTGCTGTTTATGTTGCTGAAAAAAGATATTTGCAATGAAGAAGTCTTTGGTCTTGCAAAATTCTATCATGTGATCCCTGTGTTGTTTCTATCAGTAAGGCTGTATTTTCCAACTACTGATCCTTTTTCTTTGTTTCCAACTTTCACATTCCAATCATTGGTAATTATTGATGCAGCTTTATTGCATATTTGATCATTTTCATACTGCAGAAGTTGGTAAAAAATCTTCAGTGTCCTCATGTTTAGCCTTAGTAGTTGATGCATAAATTTGAATAATAGTCTTATTAACTGGTCTTCCTTGTAGGTGTATGGATATTATCCTATAACTTACAGCTTTGTACTTCAGGATAGTTCTTGAAATATTCTATTTGACAATGAATATGACACCTTCTCTCCTGAATTTGTCATTCCCAACATAGTAGACCATATGAATATCTGATTCAAAATGACCAATACCAGTTTTTTTTCAGCTCACTAATGCCTAGGATATGGATCTTCAAATGTTCCATTTCATTTTTGACACCTTCCAATTTTCCTTGATTAATATTTTGTACATTCCACGTTCCAACATTTAATAAATGTTTGCAGCTGTTTCTTCTCATTTTGAGTCATGCCACATCAGCAAATGAAAGTCCTGAAAGCTTTGCTCCATTCACATTATTAAGGGCAACTCTACCCGGAGGAGGCAGCTCTTCCCCAGTCTATTTTGAGTACCTTCCAGCCTGAGGGGCACATCTTCCAAAACTGTATCTGAAAATGTTTGGCTGCTATCCATAAGATTATCACTGGCCAGCTTCTTTCAGAAGATGATCACCAGGTCCTTTTTCCTAGCCTGTCTTAATCTGGAAGCCTCATTTTAACGTGTGCACCATGGGTGACCCTACCAGTATTTGAAATACTGGTGGCACGGCTTCCAGCATCAGAGCAACACTCAAGCTACCACAGTATGACAAACTGATGGTACAAGAGTAAGACTCTTCTCTGGGTTGTAACTGGTGAGTTATGGGGATTTGATAGTGTTAGATCAATGGAAAATCCCACCCTTCACTCTATCCTGGTTTTATCCATTGTACTCAAAGGAGCCCTGATGGCACAATGGTTAAGTGCTTGGCTGCTAACTGAAAGGTTGTTGGTTCAAACGCATGCAGTGGCTCCATGGAAGAAAGACCTGGTGATCTGCTTCTGTAAATATTACAGCCTAGAAAACCCTATCAGGCAGTTCTACTCTGTCATATGGGGTCGCTGTGAGTCAGAATCGGCTCGATGGCACCTAACAACAACAACAACAACTGTGAGTGTACAAGATAAGATGCACACCCAGTTGGAAGGGCCCATGAAGGTGGCACAGCCCCTCAAACAAACAGTTCTGCTATCTCTCATCACATTTCAGGCAAAGTGGGTAGAAGTGGTGAGGATGGGGGGCTCTAAGGTTCAAAGTCCAGTGGTCTGTCATTAAGGAGAGCCCTGGGATGGGACCAAAGAGTAGGGCATTCAGAGAAGCACAGGTTGGTAGACAGGCTGTCAGCCATTATGTGGGAGGTCTACCCATGCATATCAGATATCAGTCCTGGAATCCACTAGGCTGAGGTGCAGGGCAGGCATTCACCCCCCAAGAGGAAACTGTCAAGACCTAGGCAGGACCTTGGCCTTTGAGGATAGTGGGAGTGGGTAGGCTCTGATTGGTGGCACTTATTAGGAGCCTAGGCTCAGACTCTCAGTCACAGGAGTCCCCTGGGCCCAAAGGGTTCCTGCAGGGAGAAGGAGGGGAAGGGTGACTTGGAAGAGTGAAGAAGAGCCCAGTTGATAGCTGTAAGATACTGAATCGCTTCTCAGAGGAAAATAATACTAAACCTCTGACTAAGGGGACTTGAGATACCCACATCCTATTCTGACTGGTTTGAAATTGGACGTAAGCTGTTTGGTGGGGGATTCACAAGGCTGTGAGCAGGTAAAGACACTAATAGTCTTGAGGCAAATTCATCACAAGCTTGAGGGAAGGAAAAAGGAGCAAAAGGTGAGAAACCAGGGTATACAAAGGAAGCCACCCACATTTGACTAAAGATCTCTTTTGCCCTCTCATTACTTTAGGGAAGTTTGAGGCAAGATTGTAGTAACAACAGAGAGGAAACTGAGGCCAAGAGAGTGCTTTTCTGATGGTGTAAGGGCCAGCAAAAAATTCTGTCCAGTTGTAGGCCTTCTTCCCCTAGACCCTCTGCGTTGGTGGCTCTAGGAGTCAGAGCATGAAGTCATTTGGGGTCACTGTATTCTTCATGCTTTGAGGAGAGTGACAGCCTGTAATGTCCCAAACGTTGCCATCTCTCAGTGATATGTTAGCTGGCTGGACTCAGAGTGGCGTGGGCAGACTCAATTGCCCCAGGAGTGGTGCCTGAGGTTTACATGTTAAATAAACTTGGAGAAAGCTGTTAGGTGGCCCCTGCCACAGCCGGGGAAGAGATAGCCAGTCATTCAGGCATGCATTGCTACTGGAGTTGTTAAAGGTCCGGTACCTTTCCCCTGAAGGCAGGGAGAGGGCAAGTCACTTACCTACCATCCTAGGAAGGACCAGAGTGACACAGAGGAGGGAATGGGCTGTGGTCAAATGGCCTGCTCATTGCAGTCATCCTGAGAACCAAAGCAATCTTCACAACCGAGTGGGGCAAACTTCCAGGGTTGCCCCAGGAGGACCTGCTTTTGAATATTAACCTAGAGGAGGCTAAAATAGCAATGCAAGCAAGCCATAGACTGAGAGAGAGGCTTAAGCCAGAAATAACCATGTATCCTGATGCTACATGCTGTGTATTTTATTAATACTGTAGAGCCTTATAACATTTGGCAGCTATCCTTAGTAGACATTATACACGAGAAGTTGACACACTCTTCTCTGATGCTTTTCTCTACCATTATGATTTGGAGCTTGTTATATGAATGTTCTCCTGGGAACTTTAATTAAAAGGATGGGCCTAAGACAGACCCTGGTTGTGAATTCTGTGCCTTGTAAGATCATGTTAGATTCAAGTCTCAATGTGACTGTATTTTATAACTGGGACTTTTTTTCCAAGAAGCTTATTCATTTATTCATCCATCCATTCGTCCATCCATCCATCTGTCCATCCATCTATCCTTTTAGAATATGTTGTGAGCCTATTGTATGCAAGGTCCTATGATGGGTGAGGAAGAAACAAAGTATGGTCTCTGCCCTCAAGAAACTTATTGTCTAGGAGGAGACCATGTATAAAGAAATAGGTGCAGGGCACTGTTTCAGTTGCTCTGTTAGAAGTCTGTACAGGGCTCAGTGGGGCATGACAGAAGGAGTGGGTCAGCTCTACCTGGGGGCTCAGGAATGGCAGCGTAGAGTTGGTGATGGTATGAGCAGCAAGAAAGGGGTTGGGAGAGATAGGCACATTAGCCAAGGCACAGAGGCTACACATTCAGGGAAGGGGGCATGGGATGTGAAATAGGGATACTGAGAGGTGTAAGGCAGGAGAAGCAGGCAGGACCCTGGGAACCATGCTAAGGATTTTGGACTTGATCATTAAAGCATTATAAGCAGCAGAGTCACATAGTCAGATTTACCTTTTAGAAAAAGTACTTCAGGATGGAATAAACATAGAATCAGGGTCCCAGTTAATCATGCATGTGAAAGGTGACAGTGCCCCAAACACAGCAGAGGCCTCAGATGGAGAGGAGGAGATGAATGGCACCACCCTCCACCTCATGTCTCAAGCCCACAGGCTTATTTTCTTCCTCTCTCAGTGCAGCCACATTAAAGTGGCCATTTTATACTTGAACTTTATTTTTAAATTCCCTATGGAACAAAATGGAACCTTGAACTCTGTGTGCAGGCACTCAGATTCCTCTTCTGGTTTGATTGTGGTGCCTACACGAATTAAGTATTGCCTGATGGATATAGAATCTAGTTTACCAGTCCAGTTGCCGCTGAGTCAATTCTGACTCATTGCGACCCCATATGTGTGGAGTAGAACTGTTCCATAGGGTTTTAATGGCTGTGACCTGTTTCCTACGAGAGGATAGATAGGCCATTGAGTGAATCCGAGTTCTGTTGGGTGGTGAGGAAAGAAAAAGATGGAGGATTTATTTTAGAACAAGGAATGCAGATCCAGGTAGACTATTATAAATGTTCTGGTCTCCTCAAGTGGGAGCCAGGGACAGTGAAAGGGGTAAAATAAATAAATAAGGGACAGCAGATCACCTAATCCCAGTTCTTTCACAAGGCTGGTCCTAGCTGTTACTAAAGAAGTACTTTGTCATTTAAAGAACTCACCCCATGGGCTTTGGGGTTAGACAGACCTGGATTAGAATTCTGCTCTCACACTTGTATAAACTTGGCCATGGAACAAAGAGGCTTCTTTGAGCTTTACTTTGCTTGTCTATAAAATAAGCATAAGAAGACTTACCTAATAGGATCTTTGGGAAGATTAAATAAAATATATTTAAAGCACCCAGTGCTACACCTAGAATATAATAGGTGCTCAATAAATGTTAATTTCCCCCTTACTGACTATATAGCGCTGTTTTAATAGATTTAATAGATTGTACTATTACTAGGAGGCCCTGGGTGGTGAAAAAGATTAGCACACTTGGCTGCTAACTGAAAGGCTGGAGGTTCTAGTCCACCCAGAGGCACCTAGGAAGAAAGGCCTGGTGATCTACTTCCAAAAAATCAGCCATCGAAAACCCTATGGAGCACAGTTCTACTCAGATGCACACAGAGTTGCCATAAGTCAGAACTGACTTGATGGCAATTGTTTATTTTTTAATTTTTTACTGTTACTAGAAGGCAGACAAGTAGAATGATAGTGAAAATAATATTTAACATTCTTTCATAAACTGTTATTCCCACTGGGTAAAAAAGAGGGCTGTTGATGCAGTTCACAAAACCAAAAAAAACAAACCCGTTGTTGTCAAGTCACTTTTGATGCATAGTGACCTTATAGGGCAGAGTAGAATTGCCCCATAGGGTTTTCAAGGATGACTGGTGGATTCAAACTGTTGACCTTTTGGTTAGCAGCCTGAGCTCTTAATCACTTTGTCACCAGAGCTCCTGATGCAGTTTGGGGAATGGGAAAAGCAATGGGTAGGGAGTGGATACCTGAGTCCCAAGGAAACAGGTCCATGTTCTCCTAGCTTCCTCTTCTATAAAATGGAGGGAGATGATGGACTACATCTCTGGCTAAGTTTGCAGAGGTAGACAAATTTAAAAAAATAAACAGATTCCTGGGTCTTACCTTTGAGGATTCTGATTAGGAGGTCTGAGCTGGAGCCCCAGATGATTCCGATGCAGAGGCGAATTTAGGAACACTGGAACAGGTGATCTGGAAGACCCTTCCCTATCCCTGGGTGCAGGACTCCAGAGACAAGCGCAGACGGGGGAAGGCGGAGCACCCAAATGCATGCTCCTCATTCGCCACCAGGGGGCAGGCCTGAGGCATAACGGCCGGAGCAAGGTGCAGTCTGCTTCTCCAGTTCTGGCAAAAAGACCCCAAGGAAAACCTGTAGTCGCACAGCGGGTGATGTGCAAGCTAGGTAATGCAGTGATTATTTAGAAGACTTGTATGCTGACTGGAGATAAGATGAAACAGCCAGATTGTACTAGATTCTGTGAAGTGCACATTTTCCTCTGTGCGGTATGTTCGACAGGATTTCCACAGATATGCCTCATATTTTTATGCAGTCAGGACTTCATGGGGATGCTTTCACAGCCCCCAGTGAGTTGGCCAATAGTCTGTCCAACTTTAGCAAAAGTAGCATCTGTCTCAGAGACCCTCATCAGTCTATACCCTGCCACCTCAGGATGCAACAATGGGGAAAGGGAGGGGACAATTCCTGACTGTCTCCCCCTGTAGTCTCTGCCCCTTTGGGGGTTACACACCCAAAGAAAATTACCTTAATTGCCTGATTCTATCTGCAGTGAAGATGGCATCACTTCCAGCTCAAGTGTCCAATCAATGCCCTTAGATTTTGGCAAAGAAAAATTCTGGTACCTTCGCTTTACCACTGCATTAATTTGAACCTTCCCTGCAGGCTGCATTTGAGGCCACATCCCTTGGCATTGAACTGCCGCATTGTGAAGATCGTGTATTTTTCTTCTTTGCCGCATCTAGGCTCTGTTTTTCCTGTCAGCAATTTATGTTGTGGAGTTTCTCTCCTCTGTAACATTAATTTCCCGACATTTCCAAGAGGCCCAGTGGGCTACAGAAGCAGAAATGGTTACTCTGTCTTCACAAATGGGGAAGATGAAACCAAGAGCAATGGTGGAAGTAGCCCGGGACACAGCACTGACTGGGTAGGGGACTGAGGAACTGAAAGCAGCCAGGTCACACCCAAATGTCTGAGTGACAGACATCACCTCCCTGGCCCTCACTTCCCAGCAAGTGGTATGATTATACCATTTTTGAAGATCCTGGTTAGCTGTCATTAGTGGTTTATCCACCCATGCATTCAATTCTTTTTGAGGCCCTACTCTCTCTCAGGCCCTACATAAATAAGAGGGGTTAGACTTTTGAAGAGCACCTACTCTTTGTGAGCTCAAATTTTAAAGGGAGGAAAGATGATGCGGACATAGGCTTACCTAGTTATGGTATAGGTAAGTGTAGTATAGGTGGAAGAATGTGGTATAGTGTAGTATAGGTGCATAGTATGATAGATAGGATAACTGATACACAATATAGGTATGCACACAGCGTAATGGGAAGGTGGAGAAAAGAACAATTTAAGAAATTGTTTCTGAGAAAAAGATCACTAGAGATGCTCTGTATAATTCTGGGGGTTCATTTTAGGACTGATGCTCTCTCCCTGTCTTTTATCAGGCTTGGGGGGATGCGGTGGCAGTTTTGTTTAGGAGAGGCACAGATTAAACTTTAGGCAGCTACACCCATGTGAAGGATGATATGCTGTGTTATAACCAGGTTCTCTTGCAGTTTCGGGACTTGGAGAAGAGGAGGCTGGGACAGCCACAGACTTGCCCCGGGACTGGGCTGGGCTGCCAAGGAGGAAGACCAAGCAAGGCCAAGTGCTGAGAGAGAGGGCTGAGTTGGGGATTTTGTTAGCATCAAAACTCACTATGGTGGTGACGTGGGGAGACGAAGTGAGCCTTTTCTTCCTGTAACAGCAATGACAGCATTTCTTTATGCACCTGCTGTGGATCTGGCAGTGTGCTGGGTCACTGCAGTGAGATGACAAGGCTCTTAGCTTCTAGGAGCTTCTTAGCTTCTGATAGAAGAAACGGACAAATAATTACCATGCATTACGTGGGGATATAATGTCCATTTATAGGGAATACAGTAGGGAGCCGGATGGGGAACGTCACAGCAGAGGTGACATCTAAGTTCAACTTTAAAGGGTGTGTCAAGGGGATAGGGAAAGAATCATCCTAGGTAAAGAGAATAGCCTAGGAAAAGGCGCAGATTTGAGAAGATGCCCTGAGGGGCAGGGAAAGGTGGGCTCTGATGGTGTGTGGGTGTGGGTGTGTGCCTGTGTGCACCATTTAGGTAGGGGGCTCTAGGGATGGAAGATGAAGCTGCAGAGGAGGCTGTGGTCAGACTGTGATACGGTCCCTGGGTAAAATTCACTGCTCGCCCATGAATCAGCTTGGGCACGTTCTCCTTGTCCTCAAGCCATCCAGAATGCCGGGATCTAACCCTTTCATTAAACGACCATGTCAATTAGTTACTACATCTTGCTGTTCACTGGTGGTAGGGGAGGTGTATGGGAAGGCAGGGATGTTTGGGATGGGGTCACGGGTGTGAAATAGGCAATCTTTCAATCTTTTTCATGTTTGGCATGCATTTAATTTCTTAAAATTCAGAAAAATCACACCTGAGAATAGGTTCAAATGTTTGATGCAATAATAATTATTTGTAACTTTACAGGAAATTTTCATTTAGTGTTTTTCTAAACAAAATGTAAAAAAATAGCTTGCACTAACAAGTTTATCTGTGCAGAGTGGGTGGAAATCCTCCCCTCCCCTTGTTAGTTTTCCATATTGCATTCAGTGGTAAGTATGGGGGGTGGGTAAGAAATACAGACTGCATTGCAGACAGCTCTTTTCCTTAATCAATTAAAAACCTATTTGATGGATATCTTCAATGTGCCAATTGCTCTCTTAGGCTCTAGTCAGAAAAGACAGATCAATTTAAACCTCACATCTTTGGATGTTTATGAGTGGAAATGTCGATTATCATAGACTAATAAGCTCATAGCAAATAAAGCTGTAAGGAAATAAGACTGACACACTGCCAACCCTCTTTGGAGCTTGTATTACAAAATACTCAATGGGCAAATTTGATAAAAAACAAGATATATTTAAATTGCATTAAGAGCAAACAATTCAGGAGTAGGAAAATATAACAAGAATATACATAAACAATATAATTACAGGGAATTTTTGCTTTAAATTGAATCTCGTTATTTATTTGCTTGACAAGTGGTATTTTTCTTATGCTTTAATAGAATACTCGGCTCATTGATCCCCTCCCCTACCCCCAACACTCCTAGCTGGAAACTACTGTTGGCATTCATGGGTAGGAACGTTTTATGCTTTGTTAGACCTGTGACTTTAACCATTACTGGCTGACAGCTGGACTTGCTGACATCAACTCACTTTCTTTGTAGCACATCAGATAAGTGGAGGGGGAAGTACTTTCATTTTATTTTCAAGATGCATAGCTAAACTGAATTTAAATGAATTAACCAGCAGTGAAGTCTTAATTGCATGCCCACTCACCCACAGCCCCTTTCTGGGACTACAGATTTTACAAAGTCGGAGTTAAAGGGTGAATTCATGCCTTCTCTTGGTCTGTAAAGACAGACAACCATCCAAAGTGGCCAGGGTGGTCAGGTGCAGAAAGACACTGGAATATAGGCCCAGAGGATTACTCTGAATATATCTGGCTTATCTTTGCTGAGTTGGTGTGATCCAATTAAAAAGATTCTTTTTTTTTTTTTTTTTCTTTTTTCATCACTACTTGATGGCCTAGATTATGTAGGGATTCTAGCTATTTGATCTCAAGCAAAGAAGACCAAAGCCATAGGCCAATCTAGATGTTTCCATCATGTACGTATTTGCCTGGACAAGCCTCCAGAGGGTTGACCCATGGTAGACCAAAGATTCTCCGGGATCACCTGGATCAGCTTTTTCTTTCCACAGGGATTCTGAAAGTTAGAGCATTAGAGCCTGACTTGCACCGACAAAGCCAGGGGCTCCCGGGCCTGTTCAATTACTGGAGACAAGAAGAGAAGCCTTGAATGCCATTTTAAGTGTGACTAGAATCTCTGCGGAGTCAGGACTCTCATGTTGTTTTAAACTCTGATTCCCGGAGATTTTTCTCCATGACTCAGTTTCCCCTGCTCTTCTTACTTTCAATCCTACATGCTTCTCCTTGATTTCTGCCTCATGTAGTGTGGGGTACTGTCTATAGTACAGTAAATCCTTTGGGTTCCTTGGGCGCTGTAATTCTAACAGCTTTTCCTCAACAGATTTGCAGGCACCAGCATAGCGGGTCAAGGTGGACGTTACTGTTAAAACACTGGCTTGCTGGGGCTGAGAACAGGGCCCTAGAATGGGCCATTTTTGCCTCAACAGGCTGCTGCCACTTTGTGTGTGTGTGTGCCCGTACCCTCACAGTTCTTGGTGGCCTGAAGGCACAAAAGAACGATTCAGGGCAGGGTTTCCCATACCCAGCATCTGACTACAGCTTTCCTCAGAGTTCCTCCTTTTCCCCGCTCCGAAAAAGGATTTCGGACTTTCATTTCCAGCTGCCAGGCAACAGATGCCCGGAGCCCAGAGCAGCCCTTGCCCTCAGGCTAGATTTCTTTTCTTCCAGCCTCTTCTCTTCCCCACGCCCACCTCCCGGACTGCAGGGAGCCGATGCCGGCTCCCAGGCGCAGACAGCCCCGGCGTCAGACTTCTCCCCGGTGCAGCATCATCATGCAGGCACCGGTCCAGCTCGACCTTTTCTCGGTCTCGGCGAAGGACGGGCGTGGTCGGCTCTGCGCATCTAAGCTCCCTATCCGCCCGGCTGGCCTTCCCTCTTTTCGCAGCAATTTGAATTCCCCAGTCGATTCCGGGGCGGAGGCCAAGAAAGCCTTCGCGAAAGGGAAGGACGGGTGGGAGGAGGCCTTTGCCGCCCCTCCCGGGCCGCGTAGCGCCGGCCAGCGGTGCAGTCGCGAGCTCGCCGCCAGCGAAGCCATTGGCTCTGCGCAGTCACCCCACGCAGGGATGCAGCGGCAGCCTCCGCGGATTGGAGCGCGGGGGGGCATCCATCTGTGCGCACGCGAGCGTGTGTGTGCTGCAAAAGCTGCACCACAGCCCCAGCCGCCTTGGGTTTTTTGCTCTCCCTGTTCGTAATGATCACCCCTCCGTTGTCCTTGCGTTGTTGAAGCTGCATTTGGGGCTGGCGCCAGCTATTATTTCCCTCTGCCCAGACCCCAAAAAAGGGCGCGAAACGCGCGCTCCCAGCTCCGGCGCACGCACTGACCGCCGCCCTCGGCCTCTCACTGCAGCATTTCGCGCTTTCTCACTGCTCCCCTCCCCGCTTGCCTTATTTACATATCCCACGATTTTGGCCAATCAGTGCTCGTCTCTCTCGAAGCGGATGGCTTTTGCTAAGAGGAAAGGGAGTGGCTGTCGGCGCATGCGCCGCGGAGGCCGACTTGAACCGAGGCTTTTATTGCTGTAGTTTATTTCCACCCCCTTCCCTCCTGTTCTCTCTCTTTTTTTCCGCCCTGACTGGGGCTGTGTTGGAAGAGAGGAAGAAAGAGAGACAGGCAAAGGATTGCATTTGTTGTCTACGTTCCCTAAATCTGCTACCAGCAAGACCAGCTAAGCGATTGCATCTTTTTTCAATCCCGCAAAAATACTAAGTCCCTTTCCCGGGAGTTTTTGCTTTAAAGCTGCCTTCTTAAAATTTATTTTTTCCCAGGAGAGAGATGTCTTATCAGGGGAAGAAAAATATTCCACGCATCACGGTGAGTTTGGTATTTGGGAAATCTGCGGTCTGCCAGCAACCTTTTGTGGTACAGAACATCTAAGGAATTTTTAAAAAGGATGGAGGTGGGGGAATGGAGGGAGGGGGACGCAACTTTTTTTTTTTTCTCCCTATTGCTAAAGAGGCAGTGGCGGCGGCGGTGGTGGTGGGGACAGAATAATAAAGAATGATAAGGCACAATTTGCAAGGAATTAAAATAGGAGCGTAAGTCATTAAGTCGCTCTAGGTAGCGCGCCAGAACCGTGTGTCCTTTATTGTCAGCGAGATGCTGCAGTGCAGGCCTGCGGGGAGTAAGCAAATGGATGCCAGATTGAATATGCATGGTTGGAGCTCGGATATTGTTCTCCGGGCTGCGTGCTGCGAGGCTAGATTCCTGGAGCAGCGATGGGAAGATGGGGAAGTGGATATCCCCGTGTCTCCTTCCCCACGATAAAGGGCGTTCTCGAGCCTTCCTCGGGCTCCCTAGAAAAAGGAGCTGGTTTCAGCCCGGAGGCGTATTGACAGCAGAAGGATGCTGGAAGGGCAGAGTGTACCGGAATGATGTAAAGACAGGCAGGAAAAACAGGGACGCAGTGTTGAGCCAAGCAGGAGTGTGAGGGCCCCGCGTTGGCTTTTTGTTGACCAGAGACCGTTTTTTGGTGGCTCTCGGTGTTCTCGCCCTCTGGTTTGAGACTGAGACCCTGGCAGGGCTCTGGTCTCTCTTTCTGGTCTCTTGCTGCCTCTTCTGCCGCCAAGGAGGCGTCGGTGTTGGCGCATACAAAGCGGCTGGGAGGTGGGCGCAGGGGACAGCGCCCGAGCTGGGTCGGGGAGGTAATGGCGCTGCGCGGACGCGCCGAGCAGATGGCCTGGCCCCGGCCCGGCCAGACAATGATGGTAACGGCCGGGGGCCTGTGATTGTTATTTTTTAAATCATGAGAAAAAACATCTATGAGGTGAATTTGCGATGCTTCAGAGATGAACGCAGGTTCTTGGCGCCCCCCCCCCATCTTTTCCTGGAAAAATCTCGTAAGTTTTAGTTCAGTGCATCCCCGAGTGAAATCGCAGGGAAGGATGAAAGCGAGGGAAATTTATTGTTATATAATGATGTGGAGTTGCAATTGGCCGGCTGATTACTGGGTAGAACCCCGGGCTGAGGCAGAGAACTGTAAGAATCAAAACAGTCAAGATGTGTTTAAGGGCTGGATTTGGGGGCACGCTTTCGCTTTCCGGTTTTCTTTTTAGTCAGGGGCTCCCCGGGCTTCCTCTCGATGCACAAGGGCACACCCATCTGCAGGAGAATGTGGGAACGAATGCACAGGGGAGGGGGCGTGTGCTCGGGAGCATTTTCTAGGTAAACTAGGTGGTTCTACAGCGAGAATTCGGTACGTACTAGCTAGCTTTTGCTTGAAGGCAAAACACCCAAGATTCAAAAGGGCTGGGCTTGGGGGACCTAACATTAATTGTTGTTTCCTGCACTGGAGGAAGGAGTCTGGAGAGTCTGAGGCGTGGGGGTGGGGAGCAGATTTGCTGCAAGCATCGAATAATTCTGCTGTCTTTGTGAATGAATAAGGCAGTTTCGTTTTGACAGTGTGGGGGAGGAAAAAAATTAAAAGCAAACCATCAACAAGACTCATTTTTAAAAGTGCGCCCCCCCACCGTAAGAAAATCTGCTCGCGTTAGCATAGGACCTATAGCATTTTTTCCCTCCCTCCATCACCAAGACCAGCCTCTTAGGTAAGAAGCCTCTGGAAGGCACTAGAGTGAACCGAACTGTGATGCTTCATTTTTTTTTTTCTCGGCCTGATATTGGCTTGGGAATTGTGATAGCTGGGACAGGTACTGCAGTGACTAAGGGAGCAGGTGGTGAAGGGCAGGACTCCCCCTTGCCTCCAAGGTGAGATTTATCCTGTCAAAAGTAGTGACTTGGAGAGAAGAGGGCAAGAGTGTAGACAGAAAATCAGGTTACCTTGGGCAAGTGGCTTAACCTCTCTGAGCTTCAGTTTTCTTATCACCATACAGATAAGGATCTGGCTTTGTCCACAGATTTGTTTTGAGGCTCTGATGACATGATGTACATGGCAGAATTTTGTAAAGGCCTTTACCTTATACAAGTACAGGAATTGTTGAATGTTTATTCCCTTTTGACTGTCTAAAGTCTATAGCAGGATAAAGGGCCCCACAGTGTACAAAATTAAAATGATCTTATTGTTTTCCAATGTGTTAGAGAAACAGTAAATGATTTCTAAACCCAGGTGTGTGTGCACTTGTGTGTAAAAATAACTATTAGTTCTCTAGTAGCTTACATTTTTTAGAGATTTGCTGTAATTTTCTTTTCTTGGTAAGTGCTATAAATAGCGCTGGCTTCATTGTTTTGTAACTGAATTTTGAGTTAAGTATTGCCAAAATGAATGCCATCATTTCAAATGTGTTGCATATTAACAGAGAAATAAATATGTGATTCAATTCGCAAGGTTTAAACCCAGTCTGGAATAGTGCAGGTGCATATCCACTTGAACACAGGATTTTAACATTGCATTCCATCAACAGTGTTTGGGATAGTGATGAGTCATGATGTAGCATTTGTGTTATATTCCTGGCCTCACATGCTGCCTGTCATACATTTTTTGCACAGATTGTTGTTGTTAGGTGCCATTGAGTCGGTTCAGACTCAGCGACCCTGTGTACAACAGAACGAAACACTGCCGAGTCCTGCAGTGCACAAATACCAAAAATTAAAATAGAAATACATCAACAACTCATAGTGGGTGTTAAATTTTGCAATTTGCTATTTCAGCTTCTTTATCATAAAACTTTACCTTTTTCTTAACAGCTTAATAGTTAAAATGGTCTTTTTTTGAAGTTTTTTTTTTCCCTCTTTGTTACAATCATTGTGATTTACCTCAAAGATAAATGTAAATGTAAAGGACATATTGTATTGAAACTTTGCTATGGTTGAACTAAGTGTGTTTGTGTAGCGGATCCCATGACAACAGACTTTTGGTGAATTTCCCTGACACAAACCTTGCCAAGAAGTGCTTTCCCTTTATGTTGGTGTTTTTTCTTTTTTTTTAGTGAAGTTTAGTCTAAAGCCATTAAAAAATTATTGTGTTCTTTATCACTGCTCTTCAATGGAAGACTGTCTAGTTAAGAGATGGTTCATTTACCTATGATAAGCATTGCCAGTATGTTCTGACTCATCAGGTGAAGCATAGGTTGCCGAGTACAGATTTACCTTTGTCACTGAACCTTTCTAAAACTGGCTTCTTGTGAACATGACTTGAATAGTGAAGGTGGGTCGTTAGCTCATTTATCTTTGTACCAGTGTTACTTTTGATTTCCTTTCTCACAGGTCCGTTATTCATCGTGACCTTCCTCCTTCTTTGTTTCAGAGTGATCGACTTCTGATCAAAGGAGGTAAAATTGTTAACGATGACCAGTCATTCTATGCAGACATATACATGGAAGATGGGTTGATCAAGTAAGTAACTTGTTATATAGAAGTATTTGCATACCTTTCAGTACTCCAAAATATTACCTACAATTCACACACATGTTATCAAGATTTGGTGACTTGAAAGAGTGACCAGCCTAATAATCTGTTTTAAAACTATTTTGATTGGTGGTAATTGGTAAGTTTGAAAACTCCAGAGTTAGGGAATTCAGAAGCCATAATTAAATGAGTACCCATTTCATAATGCATGATCATGTAATGTACTAATTTTAACTGAGGTGACACAGTGTCTTCCTGTGGCCAGTTCAAGTACTTGGTTTATGATACGGGGACTGTATTAAAGGTTTTCTTAGAATGTAGTTATTTGGGATGAGCTGTCCAGTCAAAGGACACAGATGTGGAATGGGACACAGCCTCTTCTATCAGGATAGCACATGTGCTTTCTTAATCAAGAGTCTAAGTTGGAGAGGCCAAAGAAGGACACCGAGTTAATTACCATGTAACAGAGACAAATTACTGCCTAATCCTGACAGAATTTTAGGTTTCTTTCTTTAAGTGGCACCTCACACAAATAAAGACTACTCTTGTGTTTATTGTGTATTGTGTTACAGAGGAGAAAAATAGAGCAGATACTGATTTAGGGCATTTTTGGACCCTGGTGGGTTAAGGAAGCAGAGTACATACCAGTATTGTCATGCCATTCCTACTGGGACAGCTCACATGGCTCTGGAGAAATAGCACATCTGTTTAAAGACAAACATTGCAGCAAATGACATCTTTTAAATAAGCAGCATTCATCAAGTGCTAGCAGCACACCAAGTCCGGGGGAGTGGAAAACTGGATTGAATGTGACTGTTGCCTGGAAACTTATTCTGATTTATGAACTTAAAAGAGGTGTTAATATTTCCATGTTTAATGTTTTCTTCATGTATGTTTGCTGGTGACAGTCTCAGCTCCTGGCTTTCAAATGCCGTAACTTTCGTGTTCTCTTTCACCCCATGTTCTAAGACAGCGTGATCTGGTGTAGCAGAAAGACACTGGCCTAGAAGTTAGCAGACCTGTGTGCTATTTTTAGTTGCCACTAATTTCTTTTTGAACTTCATCAACTACTCTGTGATTAATTTCCTTTTAAAAAAATGGGTAAAAGGTATAGTAGTAACAGTATTTTTAAAAATTGCCAGTGAGTCATGTTCCCCAACACAATGATTATTCTTCTGCCTTTGTTTTCTGAGTTGTTAATCATATGCTTCCAAATGTTTAAAACCATTTCAATCATTGTCTTCACTCTATTCTTTTACATTGTTTTGGTCCATCCCCATGCCTCCACCCCTGTCTTCTCTATATTGAAATGGATACAGTGAAGATGAATGTTTGTAAAGTGAAACCAGGCTTGGATAAAATTGCTGTGGGATAATTAGCTCAATTACGTATATTCTAAAGAAAGTTTAATGACGTAAATATCTTGGGACCTTGTTATCTTTTGCTCTGAGTTTTCTGGTAACTAACCTGTTTAAATGGGGTCTCTGATGCCTTATTTAAATTTTGTCTTCTAGTCTATGCTGCATTGACTTTTTTTTAAAAAAATTATGTATATTTGTTGTTGAGAATATACACAGCAGGACATAAACCAATTTAACAATGTCAACACGTACAGTTCAGTGACATTGATTACATACTTCAAGTTGTGCAACCATTCTACTGCATTGCCTCTTAGTTGGGAGTGACGAGTGCTCATATTGTGAATAATAACAATAATCGGGAAGTCCATGGAGCATAGGGAAGGATAGTTTATGACTTGGTGAAATTATCTGTCAGATCCAATTTGATAAGACGTTTCATTTACAACCATTATCACCGACGCTGTTTACTTAGGCAAATAGGAGAAAATCTGATTGTGCCGGGAGGGGTGAAGACGATCGAAGCCCATTCGAGGATGGTGATACCGGGAGGAATTGATGTCCATACCCGTTTCCAGATGCCTGACCAGGGAATGACCTCTGCTGATGACTTCTTCCAAGGGACCAAGGCGTCCCTGGCTGGGGGAACCACCATGATCAGTAAGAGAATTTAAAAATAATAATTTTAGTGCTTGAGAACCATTATAATTTTAAAATGAGCCTGTGTTGTTTGGTTCTTTCCTTCTGAAAGTTGCTGAACTGACCAGTGGTTTAATCTGCCAGATAAGGGGCTGGGGGTGTGCAGTTGTTTGTCTTGTTTCCTTACCTTTGCTTTCTATCGTACTGTGAATTCTCCAGTTGAATCTTGAGAATATGGTTTGGCTTTCTCGAGCATTTCAGTAGGATAAAAGGAATGACTTCTTGCTTTCTGTGGTGGAGAACTTTTGTTTTTCTCACCCCCCCCCCCCATATAATTTGATTGTGATAACTTTAACAATATCGCATTGGGAGTAATCCTCAGAGCTATCAATTTTGAGCCTTTGCTTCTAAGAATTTGATTTTGATTTTTAAAACACTCCTGTGAATGCATCTTCTCAGAATGAAGATGGGGTACAGCAAGTGAAATTTTGAACCAGGAACCTCTATTCCACTGATGGGAAAGCCAAATGGGGGATAATTCCTAGCCTGGGTTTGACATAAAAGGAATTGGGTAGTTCTGCTTGGAGAAGGACCCCAGATATTAATTGTTCTCTAGATATGAAGATGGAATCCCTAGGTGGCACTAATGGCTAAGCACTCGGCTACTAACTGAAAGGTTGGTGGTTTGAATCTACCCAAACGTGCCTTGGAAGAAAGACCTGGCAATCTACTTCTAAAAAATCAGCCATTGGAAATCCTATGGAACACAGTCCCACTCTAACACACATGGGGCAGCCATGAGTTGGAATCAACTCGATGGCAGCTGTTTTTTTTTGTTTAGACGTGAAGATTGCCTGATGGTTACAAGACATGCATGTTACATTGTACTTTTAAAGTTTGGGTTCCACACTGAGAGAGCCATACCCTTCTACTCAGCTCCCTTGTCACCTGCAGCTTGGTGCTTGGCACCTAGGAGGCTGCAGAGCTGACCAAGAGCCTCTATTCTCAGGGTAGGGTGCTGACAGCCAGCCCTGCCTTCAGGTATTGCTCCGAGGGCTTTGTACTTTTCTTTTAGGCACATCTGGAGTGTATTCGCTAGAGTTACTATACACATGTTATGAATTGGCTTGCAAATTTTCAGTTTGCAGTGTGCCTACTAATTGTCCTTTGACAAATCTCATTTTGCTCTTGAGGAGGTAGGCAAGGTACACAATGCTTGTCAGACACATAGTTAAAAAACAACAAACCAACGTTTTATCCAAGAGTGGAAGTCAACATACACTCTGTCTTGAAGCTAACAGTTGAATTCCGAAGAGGGTAAAAGCCAAAAAAACATAGCTAGTTTATGCTTCAGGAAACCTACCTTAATGGTTAGGAAGAGGCAGCATTTTCAGAATGATCGTCTTCTGTCTGTGGCTTTGGGGGTCTGTCTCTCTAAGCGTCTTCTTTTCTGTCTTACCTGGACTAGGAGAACATTACTTTGCCATCCCCTCCTAGCCTGAGCTCCCTGCATTGGAAATCACATGCTCACCTTCTGGCACTCTGTCTGTCCTGGCTGCCGTGTCTGAAGGATCAAGACAGCGTGCTCCTGTTTCAGCATTCTCATCACTGCCAAGTCTCTTCAGGAAGAGCCCCTGAGTTTAAGCCTCATTACTTCTGTCTTGCTCCACATATTACCTTCTTTCCTAGTGGTTGCCATTCCCAAGGGAGAGCCCTTTGACACAAACCTTGGGACTCTGCCCTAGTGCAGAGGCCTATCATTTTGTCAGTCCTCACGTGGCACCGGTGGTGTTTCTGCTCCTCCTCCAGGGCTGGCTGTGGAGTAATACCTGAGCTTGGAGAAGCATAAGCTCCTTCCATGTCAACCAGGAAGGCCAAGTCCAGGTTATAATCTCCCTCAGTTTGGGGCTGCCGTGCAGGGCTCTGTAGGCCCCCGCGTTGGTTGTAGAGTACTGATAAGCCATAAATAATACTTCCTAAGTGAGTGGTCAGTGACTTCTACCATTTGTGGAATTGCCGAGCGGGGAGCCCTTTGCAGTGGGAAGTGCACCCAGCCAGGAGTCTGGAGTTCTGGTGTCCCTCTGACATGAACTTCTATGTGGCGTTGGGCAAGTTGCCTCGCTTCTCCGAACCCTGGCTCATCATCTGCACAATGAAGGATTTGCCTGAGTTGACGCCCGATGTCCTTTCCAGCTCGCACATGTGATGATTCACTGAGCTTGGGGACAGTTTGCCTCTAATCAAATGCACTTCTCTCAGCAGATACATAAAGGCCCTGTTTTCTCTGAGACTTATTGGAAAGACCCCATCAGTCTGTTTTCTCCTCTCATGCATTCCTAAATGTGCCTTTTCACTCCTCACACTTGGCCCAGTCTTTGGCCGCTAGCTGCCTCTTGTCTTTTCCCTGCCTTCCTTCCCCCCCACCCCTGTGGCTACACAGACAGATCCCTTCTTGCCAGCCCCCCGACTTTCTCTTTTTTTTCTGTTTTTTTACTGTAGTAAATATATATATAACAAACATTTGACATTTCAACAGTGTTCACTTGTACAGTTCATTGACATTCGTCACATTCATTATGTTGTTTAACCATCACCCAGATTCCGCCATCATCCTTAACAGAAGAAGCTCAGTGCCCCCTGACTTTCTCTTCAGCATTTCTCCCCCAGGGGCTGTGAGCTTTTTTCCCTTCATTCTAAGCAGGTTCCTTCTGTGTAGGGATGAGGGATGCCTCCACCCCTGCTGAGAATGTCACCTGGCCCAGAGGCCTGGAATAGGCAGCAGATGGCTTCATGGGCAGATCTGTAATGAAGGGGAAGTGGAAAATCAAGAGTGCTGGCTCTGCTTAGTCAGAGAGAAGGCAATCACATTTTAATGTGGAATCTGTGATGTAATAAATTAGGGTGAAAAGTAGCGGATTTAATGAGCAAAGCTCAAAGAATAAAAGTAATTGTTGGTGTGGTCAGAGTGGTTATTCCCAAAACTCCATTGCTTTTTTTTTCTCCTTTTTTCATGCTGCGTTAATCTAATCCCACAGTAGCAAGCTGATTCCTATAGATGCCTGGGAACAGGATTCGTTTGCTCTCAAGTGTTTTTTTTTTTTTTTTTTTAATTTTTAATTTTATTGTGCTTTAGGTAAAAGTTTAGAGAGCAAATTAGTTTCTCATTCAAAAGTTTATACACAAATTATTTTGTGACATTGATTGCAATCCCCCGTATGTGTTAAGCACTCTCCCCTTTCCCTTTCCACCCCGGGTTCCCTGTGTCTATTTGTTCAGTTTTCCTGTACCTTCCTGCCTTCTTGTTTTTGCTTTAGGGCAAGTGTTGCCCATTTGGTCTTGCATACTTGATTGAACCAAGAAACATGTTCCTCACGTGTTGTTTGTTTTATAGGCCTGTCTAATCTTCTGCTGAAAGGTGAACTTCGGGAGTGACTTCATTTCTGAGTTAGCAGGGTGTCTGGAGGCCATAGTCTGAAGGGTTCCTCCAGTCTCTGTCAGACCAGTAAGTCTGGTCTTTTTTGTGAGTTTGAGTTTTGTTCTATATTTTTCTCCCATTCTGTCCGGGACCGTCTATTGTGATCCCTGTCAGAGTAGTCAGTAGTGGTAGCCGGGCACCATCTAGTTCTTCTGGGCTCAGGCTGGTGGAGGCTGTGGTTCATTAGTCCTTTGGACTAGTGTTTCCTTGTGTCTTTGGTTTTAACTCCATTGCTTTCGTAATCTGAGAAAAATATTAACTGTTCCTGCAAATAACCACCTACGGTGACTGACTTATATAGAAAGTTTTCACTAGGCTTCCTGTCCTTAGGAGACAAATAGTGATAATAAAGAATGATGGGATAAAATTTTTTTTTCCTCTTTTCCAGTCATAAATTCTGGTGAGTTGTGGCTTTATAAAGAGGGAAACTTGCAAAGAGGAATAGCTTAAGTTAAGGTGACTTAATTGGTACCTGAAAGCTGCTCCTTGAATGAGATTGTTGCTTCCTTTGATGGGTATTGGTACCAGAAATAAATGTTTGAGGACATTTTTAACAGATGAAAGTAAAAACTTGATGTGCCGCTGCTGCTTGCAGAAACAAGCAGCTTAAGTAAATTTGTATGAAAACCACCTGCGCTCTCCTCCCTGACATCTTTCTGGCTCTTCTCCTGGCCGTATCCTGCACCTGAAGATGTGTCTTCACCTTCCCCCTTGCTGTGTGTTCCCTACGTCATAGGGGTTACCTCAGGACCAGGGGGCTGGAAGGTCATAATTTCATCCAGGAAAACTGCAGAAGTTTAGAGTGGAGGCTCCGTTCCTGTCTGCAGTGGCACTGCCCACAGAGGGAAACGTAGCCGAATATTCCTAGTTTAAAAATGGAGATGACACGTCAGCAGCAGAAAATATTATTATTACCATCAAATAGAGCCTCCTATTGAGAACCGCACAATGAATTCTTTGTAAGGGAGACTGGGTATGGGGCAGAAGGGAACACCCTTTGCCCTTTCCATCCAGTGATGGGTGGGCAGACTCCAGACTTACCCTGCAGGCAGCATCCAGACCTGCTGCGGAGTCATGAAGGGGTAGGCAGCGCCGTCACCCAGGGTAGCTGCTTGTGGAAAATACTGAGTTTCCTGGAGTCCCTGGGTGGTGCAGATGGCAGTGCACTTGACTGCTACCTGAAAGGTTGGAGGTTCAAGTCAACCCAGAGCACCTCAGAAGAAATCTGCTTTTGAAAAACCAGTGATCTACTTTTGAAAAACCAGCCATGGAGCACAGTTCTGACACACATGGGGTCACGATGAGTCAGAGTCAGCTTGGCGGCAACTGGTTTTTTGTGATCATCAGAGTTATTAAGACCCTAGAGTCTCCAGGAAGCAGGTGGGCATGGTCCCCTTCATTTTATTGAGGAAAGAACTGAGGCCAGAGAGAAGGATGCTAACTTGCTGACCTTCATCCTGTGTGTCAGTGCAAATGGCAGGTGTGCAGCACACACTGCAGCTCTGGTTCCACCACTTACTTTTGCTAGTTGCCTCTTTAAAGCCTCAGCCCCCTCATCTGCAAAATGGGGAAAATTATTATGAAGATTGGTAAAGCATCCGAACGGTATCCGGCACATAGTAAGCACTCAAACGTGGCAGTTATTATTCCATCCTGCATTGGGTACCATAACCTCCCATCTTGATTACTCTGGATCTCTATTTTCCAGCAAAGCCAGAGAAAAAAAAACTCCAGCTGCAAGAAGGTCTGACCTCAACATTCACTGAGAGCAGGGGTTCTCCAAGTGTGATCAGCAGAATATGTGCATCGGTATCACTGGGTACCTCTTAAAATATTCATATTCCTGGTCTCCACCCAAGCTATTAAAGTAGAAACTCTGCTGGTGGGACCTCTGAATATGGATTTTAACAGTCCACCAAATGGTCCCAAATCTGGTAATTGCCAAAAGCACTTGGGGAGCTATTTGAAAGTATGGGTGTCAGGGATCCGTGCCACAGCTCATTCCAACCCCGTGTGTGTCAGAGTAGAAGAGTGCTCTGTAGGATTTGCATTGGCTCATTTGTCAAAAGTAGATTGCTAGGCCTTTCTTCTGAGGCACCTCTGGGTAGACTCAAACCTCCAACCTTTCAGTTAGCAGCTGAGCGCTTTAACCATTTGTGCCACCTGACTCTGAATCTCCAGGGATTGGGAGCCTCTGCTCTGAGAAGAGATCTTGAATTTCCCTTCTCCTAACCTGAGCTCAAGGCTTTCCCTAGAGGGTCTGAATCCCCAGGCACACCACACCCTAAACAGGACATCTTCCTCCCAGGGGTAGCACCGTACAGCCAAATCAAGACTGGACTTGAGTGGCAGTAAGCCACAAAGAAGGTGATGAGTGAGCTTGCTCTTGTGAGAGAGCTTGCTTTGTGAGTGCAGAGGGTCACATCTGCTTGAGAAGTGGCTCTGAGCACTGTGGAAACTCAGGTGGTCTGTGAGGGGCTCTCTCCCCTGAACTCTAGACTTTTCCCTTGTTTTCTGGACATTGCTGTCAGGATGTGCCTCAGGTACCTCTATTCAGTGATCCCAAGTCAGACTGGACATCTTCTTCCATACACCTGCTTCTTTTCCCACACCCAGTCCCAGAGAGGAGTCCCATCACCAGGCATACCCACAGTCATCCTGAGTCTTCACTTTGTCTTGTTAAATCAAATTCATTTTGTGTCTGTATTATCTCTTGTCCCTATGGCTTTACTGCCACTGGTTCAGACCTTTGTCATGTCTTATTGGATTTGTGCCCCTGCCTTTTCAGCATTTTCTTTGCCCCAGTATCCTGCCTCTGCACCCCTACTCATCTTTGTAGCCAGGGATCTTTCTCTGGCACAGCCTGGATTATGCCACTCTCCTCTGCAGCCTTCAGTGGCTCTCTATTGCCTGGAGAATGCGGCCCACTGTCAGATCCTGGCACCCACGACCCTCTGTGATGTGGGCTGACCCTGCCACCTCAGCCTAGACTCCCTCCACACCCTCTGTCCAGATGCTCCTCCCACGCCTTGCTTTTTTCTCATGTAGTTATTTCAGCCAAGGAACTTTTCCTTATTTTTCTCTGCCTCAGAGAATCTTAGTTAACCTTTTTTTTTTTTTAATTTTTTTATTGTACTTTAGATGAAGGTTTCCAGAACAAATAGTTTCTTGTTAAACAGTCAGTACGCATATAGTTTTATAACATTGGTTAACAACCCTATGACATGTCAACACTCTCCGTTCTCAACCTTGGAGGACTTTTTTTTTTGGTGAAAATATACATAGCCAAAGATACACCATTTCAAAAATTTCCACATGTACACTTCAGTGACATCAATTACATTCTTTCAGTTGTGCTGCCATTCTCACTGTTCCTTTCCAAATTATTCCATCACATTGTCTCCAACTCACTGCCCCCTAGACTTCCCATCAAACCTTTTGAGTTGCTGTTGTCAATTTGATCTCCCATAAATAATTCTTTTTTTTTTTTTTTTACTTTAGATGAATGTTTACAGAATAGTTTCTCATTAAACAGTACACATATTGCCCTATGACAGTGGTTAACAACTCCACGACATGTTAACACTGTCCCTTCTCAACCTTGAGTTCCCTATCACTAGCTTTCGTGTCCCCTCCTGCCTTCTAGTCCTTGTCCCTGGACTGCTCTGCCTCATTAGTCCCGTTTTGTTTTATGGGGCTGTCCAGTCCCCGGCTGAATGGTGAACCTCGAGAGTGACTTCACCACTGAGCTAAAAGGGTGTCTGGGGGTCTTAGTTAACCTTTTGAGGCTCAGCTTAAGTGCTCCTGCTTCCTGAAGCCCCTGTCAGCCTCCTTCATTGTAATCAATTACTTCTTCCTTTGCCCGTTGGCAAACTCAGGTTTTTATCACATGGCCCTGTGGCCTCGCATCGCAGTTTAGATTAAGGCCACTCTCTCCTCCATTTTAGTATGCTGTACTCACCTGCTATAGTGTCTCACTCATAGGAGGTACTCCATAAACTCGCATGGTTGAATGAGTAAGTGTACTAATAGGACTTGGTTTCCTGCTTGTCTGAGTGACAGCAGAGGTTGCAGCATGATGGGGAGGGAAAAAAGAGAAGGGTTTGCATGTCTCATGTTCATTGTGTTCATTTCGATTGAAGGAGTGGTCTCCTCAGCAGTGCCCCTTCCATTCTGCTGCCCCAGCCCCCCAGTCACTACTGTTGAGCTCTGGCAGCAGTTGAGGGAGGGACGTGGGTAGGTGTAATGGATTGAATTGTGTCCACCAAAAATATATGCCAACTTGGCTAGGCCATGATTCCCAGTATTGTGTGGTTGTCCACCATTTTGTGATCTAATGTGATCATCCTATGTGTTGTAAATCCTCTGTGATGTTAATAAAGGAGCCTCGGTGGTGTAGTGGTTAAAGCTATCAACTGTTAACTGGAAGGTCAGTGGTTTAAAACCACCAACGGCTCCTCAGGAGAAAGATGTGGCAGTCTCCTTCTGTAGAGATTTATAGCCTTGGAAACCTTATGGGGTCTCCATGAGTTGGAATCTACCCCATGGTAGTAGGTTTGGTTTTTTTTTTTGGTTATGATGGTAATGAGGCAAGATTCGAGGCAGTCACGTTAAGGAAGCAGGACGTGATTTACAGGATTAGGTCGTATCGTGAGTCAGTCTCTTTTGAGATACAAACGAGAGAAGCGAGCAGAGAGGAGAGGGACCTCCCATCACCAAGAACGAAGAGCCAGGAGCAGAGCGCATCCTTTGGACCCTGGGTCTCTGTGCTGAGAAGCTCCTAGACCAGGAGAAGATTGATGACAAGGACCTTCCCCCAGAGGTGACAGAGAGAGAAAGCCTTCCCCTGGAGCTGGCACCCTGAATTCAGACTTCTAACCTCCTAGATTGTGAGAGAATACATTTCTCTTTGTTAAAGGCATCTACTTGTGGTATTTCTGTTATAGCAGCACTAGGTAACTAAGACAGAATTTGATACCAGGAGTGGGGTGCTGCTCTTAATAGATACCTAAAATGTGGAAGCAGTTTTGAAGTTGTGAATGCGTAGAGGCTGGAAGAGTTTTAAGGTGTGTCATACGAAAAGCCTAGATTACCTTGAAGAGACTGTTGGTGGAATTATGGATGTCAAAAGCAGTTCTGGTGACGACTCAGAAGGAAGCGAGGAGAGCTAGAACACCAGAGATAGCACAAATGGTGAGAAGCAGCAGCAGAGAAACAGCAGCAACAGAACCAGGAGACTGGTGAGAGATGGTGCAGGAGCTAAACCATGGAGCAGGAGAGCTGAGAGCCCTCAGGCAGTAGGCTTCCTGGTACAGTGGGATGCCACCAGGCAGTTATCGGCGAAGTGATGCTTGCAGATCCATGGAAAAATAGAGCTGTGTGCCTTTGGGCCTAGGCTTACTGGCTGAGTGGGGTACCTCTGGACACTTATCAGTAGAGCTGAGAAGGGCTTTGTAACACTTGCCTGAGCAAGGCAGAGGCCTGGCCGACCTAAGAGGCCTGAGGGGCTAAGAGGCCAACGAACCAGGAAACAAAAGCCAAAGTGATGAGGGGCACAGGAAGCAGAGCTGCCTCTGTCTCAAAGAGTGGGGCCGTGACCTCTGGGGTCTTAAAGGGTGGAACCACAGCCTGCTGGATCTCAAAGACTGAGGCCACAGCCTCCTAGGTTTCAAAGAGTCAGATCTTTACCAACTTGGTTCTGGAGTGTGAGGCTGCCACTCACGAGTGCCAGGGGGATGGGGTCAGATCTGCTACTCAAAGCTGAGGGGGTGGGGCTGCCATGCCCAAGGGGCAGAAGAACGAGGCCTGCCAGGTTCCAGGGGATGGGCTTGCCACTGAGATGGACTAGGAAAATGGAGCCATGTAAAGCTGAGGGAGCAGAGTTGCTGTCCCAGTGGGCCTGGAAGGTGGAGCTGAAGCTAGGGCCAAGGGTCCTCCACCCAGAATCCAGGGATTGTGGCCAACACCCAGTCTGGAGGGCAGGGCCCTTGCCTAAATGGTCTCAGAGAACAGAGAATTATTTTCAAGCCTTGAGAGCTAATGTAATGTGTTCTGCTGGATTTTGGACTTGCTTGATGCCCATCATCTCTTCTTTTCCTCCAATTTCTCCCATTTGTAATGGAAACGTCTACTTTGTGCCTGTTCCATCATTCCACTTTGGAAGCAGATAACTTGTATTCTAGATTTCACAGATGAAGAGAAATTTTTCAGAAGATGGAATTTGCACTTGGAGTTAATTTAAGACTTTTGGGATGATGTAATGGGGTGAATGTGTTTTACATGTGGTAAGGACATGAATTTTTTGGGGCCAAATGGTGGAATGTTATGGATTGAGTTGTTTCCCCCAAAAATGTGTGTCAGCTTGGCTAGGCCATGATTGTGTGGTTGAGAACCATTTTGTGATCTGATGTGATTATCTTATGTGTTGTAAATCCTAATCTCTATAATGTTAATGAGGAAAGATTAGAGGCAGTAATGTTAATGAGGCAGGATACAATCTATAGGATTAGGTGGTATCTTGAGTCAGTCTCTTTTGAGATATAAAAGAATCTAGCAAAGAAGAGAGGGACTTCCTACTACCAAGAAAGAAGAGCTGGGAGCAGAGTGCATCCTTTGGACCTTGGGTTCCTATGCTGCAGAGTTCCTAGTCCAGGGGAAGATTGATGACAAGGACCTTCCCTAGAGCTGAGAGAGAAAGCCTTCCTCTGGAGCTGGCATCCCGAATTTGGACTTCTAACCTCCTAGATTGTGAGAGTAAATTTCTCTTTGTTGAAGGCATCCACTTTTGGTATTTCTGTTACAGCAGCACTAGATAACAAAGATAGTGGGGAAGCACAGAGACCAAGCATTAGTCTGAGGGTTGTACATGGGGACAGTTCCCTCTGTCTGGGCTGTTCTGTCTGAAGGAGGTGGGAAGAGCAGCTCTCAGCTGGTCCTCTTGTGACAGAGCTTGTTCTGTGAGTGCAGATGGTCACGTTTGCTTGAGAAGTGGCCCCGAGCACTGTGGGGAACTTAGTCCCTGAAGACCCTTGGCTTGTCTCAGCTCTTTCTGGTCAGCCATGCCTGTGGAGACAGGAAGCTTGAGGTGAAGGTGAGGTGGCAGCCCATGTCCCGGCTGTCTGGCTTTCCTTTGGAGACGTGGCTCAGGAGTGTCACTGTGGTACATCCACTGGTTGTCATTTTTCATCCATGTGACATTTGGTTTTGCTCCCTGCTTATGACAAGTACACATGTGCGAACACACACTGTAATATGAATGTGTCTGTAATTGATACTTTGATTATTCCTTTGCAGCATTCATTTGACTAGGGTTAGAAAGTGTATGCAAAACAGCCTGACCACATCAGACTGAAGTTCCAAAGTTCAGGACTAAAGTTGTCACCACAGAATCTGCCTGTGGCCTGGCGATTAGAAAGCCATGTTATCCAGTGGGCTGTCAGAGTGGACTCTTCCCTCTCTGCCCTGCCTCTCGCCTCCTAGATTTCACGTGGGCGAGGTCATGCATTTTATCTAAAGATACGAGTGCCTTCTCAAGCAAACACAAGGACTGGGCCTGCTCAGGTGTCATTGTGCAAATCTTGGCCTCGAATAGCTGGAAGAAGCCATTCCACTCTCTGGTATATTTTGGGTTGCCATCTAATCCCTGGTGCTGAACAGATGGAGGAAGGAATAATGTGCAAAGGATAAAGCATCATGAGAAATAGTTTTTTCCCAGGGTCCATCACACACACTTTACAAGATGCTTTTATCATGAAGGAGGCCATTGGGTTGGGCTTGACCAGCCAGCATGGTAGGCCCATGGGCGTTAGTGTCTGCTAGGTCCTTCCAGAAGCAGAGACATTCCTGTTTGGGGCTCTAGGCCCTATTTCGTGGACATCTGTGGCAGTTAATCCTAAACCACAGGGGTTTCTTGCCTGGCCCCGGCCCTGAGATCTGGCAGTTACAACCTAGAAGTCACCCCAGCCCACCAAGGGATTGGCCTTCACCTCCTAAGAAGGCATTTCATCCTTCCTGATGGAGTTCTGACTCTGTCTGTGGTGTTTTATACAGAGCTTGGGGATTCCCAGCTGCTGCTAGAGCCTATTCGCTGGCTTTTCCTAGAGAGAAATATCCCTAGAGGCTGAACGTGACTGGGAATTACCTGTCGATCCTGTTCCCCAGCATGACACCTTGAGCCAGGAGTGGTGGTGGGGAAGTAGAAATGTTGGGCTCCAACAGCCTCTTCCTTCCTTTGAATTTGAGGGACAGGCTTTCAGTGGTCAGCCCCTCCCTGCCATCTGGTCCCGGGGTGACTCATTGCTGGACAAGAGCTTGCATGACACCCACATATCCAGGGATGCCTTTGTTTTGTCTCCCAGCTAAGTGAGTGGGGCAAAGACTTCTGGAGGGCAAAGAATGTGCCCTGTACACTGTTACATGTCCCCAGCATACAAGGCAGCTGGCCGTGCTGGTTGCCCAATAAGTAGCTGAACATGTACAGACCAGAGCCTTGACCCCATTGCCCTTTCTACTCTCGACAGCTTTAAAATTCTTTTCCCGGGACAACGCTTTTCTCATGTAAGATCTTAAATGGGATCCCTACATGGAAGACAGATAAAAGCAGAGCTGCTCTGGTTGGAGTGGGGATGGTGGGTGGGCTGTGGGAGAGCCTGAATCCTTGCCTACTTTCTTTCTGTCTTTCCCTCTTGGCAGCCCCTATGCCTCTGGTGTGCTCTAGGGGAAACACAGTTTGGAAACCACTACTTTCCGTCACCGCCAACCCCTTCTTCCCCTATTGCTCACCTTCTCTCCAAAGGCATGGCAACACAACTGGTCCTTGCATAGCTTCCTTGTTTAGCTGTAGGGTGGAAAAGATATTTAGTAGGAAGGGTAAATTTTCTTTGGTTTTGTTTAACATCCCTCCTTTTGTTTGAAACAGGGACTAGGATACAGAGCACCCATTTTGTTTTCCTTGCCTGGGTGTGGCTTAGTTTGGTTTGCTTTTCACATGAGAGCCCATAATAGGTGTGCACGCTGTCATTTAAAACATTAATGTTGCACACAGTTTTGAAAGGAAAATCGACTGTCCTCGAGAATGGTTGGCAAAGGGATTTACATTACCCTCTTCACTGTCTGTGGCTCTGGCCCTAACTCACGCCATTTCAGGCCCTTTCCCCCTCTTTCCCCTTTGTCCTCTTTGAAAAGACCTTCTCATTTCTTCTCAGGAAATGATTATTTATTTCTCTTTGGGTTTTGAGGGCTCTGCCTCCGACTTGCTGCTGCTGTTGGGTGAAACCATTTATTCACATTCCTTGCTTTTAGTGAGTCTTAACTGCCATGGTAATGATAAAGGGGAATTACAGTGAGTAGAAATTAGAGTTCTTTCTGGTTAACCCATTTGGGAGGGAGCTTTCTTTGAATGTGACTAAATGTTCCCCTAATGACAGAGAGAATGCAGTTGGAAGTTGGGTCGTGGTAGCTGAGGCTGATTATCCAGGAAAGGGAATTTTGAAATGAACTTAGGCAGTAGTTAAAAACCTCGACTGCACATGAGAATTTCCTGGGGAGTTGTTTTTTTTTTAAAAAAAAATACAGATGCCTGAGCCCCACCACCAGAACTTCTGAATTAATTGTTCTGGGTAGGCTTGGACATAGGTAGTTTTGAAAGGTGATAGCCAGCACCCCCATGGGTCCAGAGGCTGTTGCAACAACTAGATTTCTGTTGAAACTGAATGAATGTCTGCCAAGGTTTTCTAAAAGCTCAAGAGGTCCTTTGCCTTCTGTTCCCTGTTTGGTCTCATCCTCTTTGCCTAAGGAGGGGGATTAGACTGTTGTGTCCTAGGGTGAGTGGATTCTCCAGCCAGCACACCCTTCAGATGTTTAGGAAACAGGGTAGGGCTGAGCTAATTGTTGCTGTAAAGGGCCTCTTTCAGCTGCTGTGCTTGGTGTCCCGGATGGTCTTACTTGGCTAATTCCCTAGTGGAGTCCTTGGGTGATGCGAACAGTTAACTTGCTTGGCTGCTAACCGAAATATTGGAGGTTCGAGTCCACCTGGAGACATCTCGGAAGAAAGGCCTGGTGATCTGCTTCTGAAAAATCAGCCACTGAAAACCTATTGAGCACAGTTATACTCTGACACATGTGGAGTCACCATGAGTCGGAGTCAGCTTGACAACTTGTAAAACAAATTCCCTAACAAGGCATTAGTTAGGACTCTGAGTGAGTGAGGAGAGCGGTGATGAGCAGGAATAGGGCCTGGTGATGGGATGGGAGGGGGTGCTGAAGGAAGAGTGGGAATAGACCATGGACTGCTTTCCCTGGTCCTTCCACCAGGACCTGTGGACCACCTGCTGTGCTGGTTTCCAAGAAGAATCTGACTGTCTTTAGATTGAATCAATAGTGTTCATGACCTAATCTCCCTCTAATGACAGGTCAGAACTGGAATCCTTCCTTGTGGGGAGCCTATGAGGAGAAAATAAAAAGAGCCTGGTAATAACATGGAATCATAGACTCTTAAGACAACCATTCAGATCTTCTATCCCAGCCTCCCTCTGTCTCTCATCTTGAGAAATTTATTGGCACATTCTTCAGAGGGATGAGATTTTAAGTAACACAGCAGGACAGGGATGGGAGGGATCCAAGAATCAGATCTAAGTTTAATTCCCTGTCAACAGTTTCTGTTTGAATGTGGCATCTTTTAGATGGCAATTTCCACATCTATACAATGGAGATTGTCGATTCATATTTCTTAGAGTTATGTAAAAAGTGAGATTGTTTGTGTCATACTATTTAACAATGATTATTGCGACACTTTCGGCACGTGTATATATGTGTGTGTGTGTGTGTATCTTGAGTCTGTTCATTTCTGTTGTACAGGGTTGCAGTTGCATGGCAGCTGATTCCAGATGGGTTACCTCACTTCACAGCCACTTGGTAGAAAAGAAATCCAGTTTGTAAACTCTGCCCTTGAGGGTTGACAGATATTCTGGGGCCACCCTGAGACCACTGAGGGTGTTTTGGAGGAAGTGCAGTTTTTGCATCAGAGTTTTATATGGCCACCCTGACAGAATGTTGCAGCATGGGCACAGTATTGGTGGTGTGTTTTGTCATTTTATTCAGTTGGATGAGGCTTCAGCCCTATCAATAGAATGAGCATTTTAGTTATTGTTCATGGATATACATTTGAAAGGAAAGAGGATGCTACTAATAATTGCTCCAGAAAAACAGCATAAACCAGGGCTGTCTCAGGCAAACCCCATAAACCAGGGCTGTCCCAGGAAAACCCCATAAACCAGGGCTGTCCCAGGAAAACGCCATAAACCAGGACTGTCCCAGGCAAACCTCATAAACCAGAGCTGTCCCAGGCAAACCCAGCCATACATCACTAGCTCTGAGGGGCTTGTGTTGACTTCTTGTCTTCTGATGAGCTCTAAGAGGGAATGACCTAGCGATTGCTGTCTGGATCCCATCACAGACCTGCCAGCAGTCAGGGAGGAGTAGCTGCATGACTCTCTCCTCCATCCTTTTCGCGAGAGCTGGTTAGAAGGAAGTGAGGTCATTTGAAGGGAGCAGATAATTGATCCCATTTATTAAGAATCTTTGCCAACCTCCGTATGTATGCATGTTATTTAGGCCATACATCAACCCTGAAGATAGGTAGGCTTATCCTAATGTTATAACTGAGGCAGTGGGAAGCCCAGAGAAGCCAAGTGACTTGCCTAAAGCTATAGAGCATGCACGTGTTAGGGCTGGGATTCCGGTTCAAACTCCAGCCTGATGGCTCTTGCAGATCACAGAATCAAGGAGTAAGCTTTGCTTTTTAACGATTAATAAGTATGCTCACTTAACGTTGCTCTGTGTCCAGCACTGTGCTAGGTTCTGTGCAGAAGTCCCAGACACAGCCCTTGCCTGGAGTTTATGGTCAGGTATAGGGGCTACTGTCTATCCCCAAATAAAAGAAAGATTTTGTGTTCAAGCTTTAACCTGCCCTTTGCTCCAACCACTATTTAAAATTACTTTCTAATATACAGAGAGTGAATTATTAGAACTCTTAAATCTCCCACTAAGCAGGAGGCTTCACCCAGCGGGGGAAGATGCACGCCAAGATGGTGGCATATTGAGTGTCTCTGGGTCTCCCAACAGAAGCACTGAGATTGATGACCTAGATTTCCCCCTGCATCCCAGAAGGGGATTTGGAGCGCAATCAAGAGGAGTAACTGATGCCGTGCATTCATCAGCTGAACTTAATCCCTCTTTGGGGAGGACCCAGAGCCCCTTTTCCCTGCAGGGCCAGATTGAGCCGATTTCTGTCATGCAAGCCGCTTCAAAGTCTTCTTGCACTTGCCTGGGTCTCATCTTTCCTCATTTCTCTGAATCACTTTGGACCCTGCACAAATGGGGCATGGCCCCTACGAGGTTCATTAGGCTCAACTCTTCCCAAGTCTGGTTGTGAAACACCACAAGCATATGGCAGTTTTTGAGGAGGAACAGGATCAGGGAAGACAATCAAACGGTTTCTCAGAGCTGGAATTACTCTTCTGGGCATTGTTTTTTCCTCTGGGGAGATAATCCAAGGAAAAACATGAGGTGAAATGGAAAGAATTGGAGCCCTAACCTTCTTGACAACACATCTTCATGGAGCTGGGAATCAGGAGACCTTGATTCTGATCTCAACTCTGCTGTTTATTAGCCAGGCAAGCTGCCCCACATCTCTTGGTTTTCTCAATTGTCAGAAGGGCCACATCCACTTTTCTTGCCAAACAGTGTTGCTGTAAGGATTCAGCAAGATTGTAACTATGACAGGGTGTGGTCAGTTTACAGATGTGTGGGGAGAGTAGGTCCTTCAGCCCAGGTTCGCTTCTGGCCATGAAATCTTTTTATCAGGACACCTAGATACTTGGAGGAGCCCTGGTGGCTCAGTGGTTAAGCACTTGGCTGCTAACTGTCTGTTTTTGTAAATATTACAGCCCTGGAAACCCTATGAGGGAGAGTTCTACTTTGTTCTTTAGGTTTACTATGAGTCAAGATCCACTCAGTGGCAATGGGTTGGTTTGGTTTAAATACAGGGAGATTTGAAGGGCTTGGCTTTTTTGTCAGTGGAATTTAAATTTGTTTGGTGGTGATTGACTTAAGCATCCTTCTTGTCTTAGCTATTTAGTGCTGCCATAACAGAAATACCACAAGTGGGTGGCTTTAACAAACAGAAATTTAGTTTCTCACTGTTTAGGAGGCTAAAAGTCCGAATTCAAGGTTCAGGCTCTAGGGAAAGGATTTCTCTCGCTTGTCGGCTCTGGAGGAAGGTCCTTGTCTCTTTGAGCTTCTGCCCCTGGGCGACCTTCATGGGGCTTGACATCTCTCTTCCCCATCTCTGCTTCTCTTGTGCTTGTTTAATCTCTTTTATATCTCAAAAGAGATAGACACTACACTAATCCTGTCTCGTTAACATAGCAAAAGTAACTCATTCCCAAATGGGATTATAACCACAGACATAGAGGTTAGCATTTAAAACATATTTTGGGGGGACACAGTTCAATTAGTAACATCCACCCTTTGGCCCCCCAAAATTTGCATCCTTGCCCCATGGAAAACACATTCACCCTGTCACATCATCCCCCCAAAAAAACCAAACCCATTGCTGTTGAGTCGATTCCGACACATCATCCCAAAAGTCTTAAATCCACCCCAAGTCCGGAATCCCGTCTTCTGAATCATCTAAATCAAATATGGGTGAGACTTTGGGCGTGGTCCATCCTGGGGAAAATTCCTCTTCATCTGTGAACCTGTGAAATCTAGAACACAAGTTATCTGTTTCTAAAACACAATAGTGGAACAGGCACAAGGTAGACGTTTCCATTACAAGTGGGAGAAATTGGAGAGACAGAAGGTATAACAGGCACCAAGCAAGTCCAAAACTCAGCAGAACAATTTACATTAGCTCTCAAGGCTTGAAAATAATCCTCTGTTCTCGGAGACTGTCTGGGCAATGGCCTCGCCCTCCAGATGCAGGGTGTTGGCCACACCCCCTGGATTCTAGGTGGAAGTCCCTCAGCTCCGGGCTTTAGTTCTGTCTTCCAGGCCCAAAGAGAGTGCAACTCTGCTCTCTTGGCTTTGGGAGGCCCCATTCTCCTAGCCCATCTGAGTGGTGACCCCACCCGCTTGGCCCTTGCAGGCTCTGTTCTTCTGCCCCTTAGGCATGGCAGCCCTGCCTCTCAACTTCGGGCAGCGTCCCCATCCTCTTGGCCAAACTGAATGGCAGCCCCGCACTGTGGAACTAGTTGGTGAAGATCTGACTCTTTGAAATCTAGGAGGCCAGTGGCTCTATCCTTTGAGACCCCAGAAACTGTGGCTGCACCCTTTGAGACCGAGGCAGCTCTGCTTCCCATGCTTCTTCCAACAGTTCTGCTGATCTCTGAGTTGCTCCAGGGATGATTTTCTTTTCTTGGAGGACCACAGATGTTGCTCTTTTGGCCTGTAGAATTCCAAGAGACAGACAGCATTCTCTCCTTTTGTTCTTTCCTTATTCCCTTTACTTTAAGCTGATGGGTGTTCTGCTGTGGTAGTTGGTTAGATGCATCAGTCACAGGCTTAATCTCTTGGTGAGAATTCTAGGACACGTGTCCTTAATTTGTACAACAGAATTTTCCAGATCTTAAATTTTGTTTTCATTTTGCACAGTTTATTTTTAAGTCCATCTCTTTCTTCTCACGTTTTACTGTAAGCGGCAAGGAGAAACCACGTGACCCCTTTAAGATCTTGCTTAGAAATCTCCTCAGCCAGATATCCAAGATCATCACTTATAAGTTCTACCTTCCACCAGACATTTGAACATAATTCAGACAAGTTCTTCGCCACTGCATAAAAAGCATCGCCCTTCTTCTGTTGCCCAATCACATGTTCATCATTTTCCTTTAAAGCCTTACCAGAAGCACATTTAACATCTACATTTCTGACAACATTCTGTTACTGGCACATATGTATTCTCTAATACGAGTCTTTCTCTATAGCCCTCCTCACTTCCTTCTGAGCCCTTATCAGAACCCCTTTGATGTCCATAATTCTACCAACAGTTTTTCAAGGCAGTCTAGGCTTTTACTGTCAGGCACCTTAAAACTCTTATAACCTATATCCCTTACCCAGTTCCGAAACCACTTCTACATTTTAGGTATCTGTTAAAGCAACAACCCACTCTCAGTTCCAAATTCTGTTGTAGTTTTCTGGTGCTGCCATAACAGAAATACCACAAGTGGGTGGCTTTAACAAATACAAATTTATTTTCTCACAGTTTAGGAGGCTAGAGGTCCGAATTCAGGGTGATAGTTCTAGGGGAAGGCTTTCTCTCTCTGTCTGCTCTGGAGAAAGCTCCTTGTCTCTTCTCCCATCTCTGCTTCTCTTATGCTTGTTTAATCTCTTTTATATCTCAAAAGATCTTGACTCAAGACATACCCTACACTAATCCTGTCTCATTAACATAGCAAAGAACCCATTCCCAAGTGGATTATAACCACAAGCATAGAGGTTAGGGTTTAAAATACATATTTTGGGGGGACACAATTCAATCCATAACACTTCTCATTTCATTATAAACCAAAAACAAAAGCAAAAAACAAACCAGTGCCAAAGAGGCAACCTCGACTCATGGAGACCCCATGTGTGTCAGAGTACAGCTGTGCTCCATAAGGTTTTCAAGATCGTGACCTGTTGGAAGCAGATCTCCAAGCCTTTCTTCCGAGATGCCTCTGGGTGGATTCAAACCGCCAATCTTTCGTTTAGCAGCCCAGCACTTAACTGTACCACCCAGGCACTCATTTCATTATACTCTTCTTTCATCGAGAATCAGTTAAAATTGTCAATATAACTCTGAAATGATCTTTTTTTTTTTTAACGTTATGGACATACTTTCTCACCGTCACCTGCGTTTCTTTTCTTGCTAAAAAAGCATTCATCTCTGCTTCTTGGAGTGTTTCTGTCTTACATATTTTCTGCCGTATTTTGGAAAAGTAGAATTCATTTTACTGAATTTCATACTTTAAATTCCAGAATGTTAGTGCTGGAGAAAAGCTTCAGGATTATTTATTGCCGTCCCCTCGTTTTACAGGTGGGGGAACTAAGGCCCCAAGAGGTAATGTGACCGTTGGGACAGGGTTGTCACTGCTCTGGTGCCTTTTCTGCTGTCGTGCAGGATTGTGTCTGAGCCAGTGCTGCTTATGTGCATTTTAACTCACTGCCCACAGTTAGTGCTGTTGATGGGAACAGATGTTTTCCCACTATGCAAAAACTCATCGCTAAAGAAGAACTTGCTTTCCAGAGAACAGCGGAAGAAGAACGTCATCCATGTTTATGTTGAAATGTGGGTTTTCATTAAATGGCAAGGCCTTTTACTGAAAGATTGGAAAAGTTGGTATATAAAAAGAAATCAGTTCTCTTATGTTGTTGCTGTTAGGTGCTGTCCAGTCAGTTCTGACTCATAGCGACCCTGTAGGACAGAGTGGAATTGCCCCTTAGGGTTTCCAAGGAGCAACTGGTGAATTTGAACTGCCAATGTTTTTGGTTAGCAGCCCTAGCTTGCCGTACCTCTTAACCACTGCACCACCACATGTTATATTTTCTGGGTACCTTTGGTTGTATGCCTGGGCATTTAAACCACTTTTATGTCTCAGTTTTGAGAGAGTAAGAGCTTGGCTGCTAACCACAAGGCCAGCAGTTCGAATCCATCAGCCACTCCTTGGAAACCCTATGGGACAGTTCTTCTCTGCCTCCTCTGTTGCTATGAGTCGGAATTGACTGCAAGGCAGTGGGTTTTGGCTTGTGTGAATGGGCAGTTGAACCTCTTTTTTGTCTTAGTTCTGAGAGAGCAAGCTGTCCAGAGGCTATGTTCTGCTTAGCATTGCTGCTTCCTGTACTTAAATCACCTATTTCCATTGTCTCTTTGTCAGTTAAAGCCAGCCTCTAGTGACTGATAGACTTCAGTCAATGATGGTGCAAGAAAATGTTATTTTATTGGTTGTTTTCCCTCTTCTTGTACCAGCTTGGCCCTTTCTTGTCTTTATTCTCTCTATTTTTAAGGCAGTTTGCAAAGGACAGCCTATTGTAGGCTAATAGAGTACGTGGTCTTCTTGCTTGTTTTTAGGAATTACATAGGGATTTTTAAAGACAGGAAAGATGTTAAGTAACAGAGTGCTGTCAATTTTGGCTCCCTGTCTCCCCCTCTTCTTTTCCTCTTCCCTCCTCCTCCCTTCTTCCCTACCCCCCTTCTTTCCTTCCTTCCTTTTTCATTGGTTTGTAAGAACTGTATTGACTCTTTAAAATATTTTTAAATTGAGATATAAAGTTTATCCGTCTAAAATGTATGGTTCAGTGATTTTTAGTATATTCACAGAGTTATGCAACCATCACTACCATCTAATTTCAGAAAATTTTCATCACCCAAAAAAGAAATCCTGCATTATCAGTTACTGTCCATTCCCCACAATCCCCCAGCCCCTGGGAGCCACTCTATCTTTATGGATTTGCCTATTTTAGACATTCCTTATAAACAGAAGCATACAATACGTGGCCTTCTATGTCTGGCATCTTTCACTTTGCATAATATTTTCAACGTTCATCCATATTGTACAAGTATCAGAACTTCATTCCTTTTTAAGGCAGAATAATATTCCATCGTATGCATATACCACATTTTGTTTATCCATTCATCAGCTGATGAACATTTGTATTGTTTCCACTTTTTAGATATGAATAATGCTACTGTGAACATTTGTGTACAAGTTTTTGTGTAGACATATGTTTTCATTCTTCTTGGGTATATATACCTAGGAGTGGCATTGCTGAGTCATATAGTAATTCTGTGTTTAACTTTTTGAGGACCCGCCAGACTTTTCCACAGCTGCTGTACTATTTTACATTTCCACAGGCAGTGTATGAGGGTTCTAGTTTTCTACATCTTCACCAACACTTTTTGTCCATTTTTTGATTATAGTTGTTCTAGTAGAATCTCACTGTGGTTTTGATTTTAGGCTTTATTTTAAGGCCAGTCCACTTGTTCACTGACAGTCACATGTACCTGGGTCTGGTGTCAGAACTTGACTTTGTGAGCATGTTTTTCAAACTCTGCATTGAGACATCCGATGTGCCAAGTATAAGAATGTTCAGAGATGAGACATTTAATAATTGAAATCAGAGATGCCCCAGAAAAGCTGGACTCTGAAGCCCCCCTACCCGAAAGCACCTTGAGCTCTCCTTATGGCCCTTTCACCAAGTGGCCCTGAGTGATTCCTATTTTGTTGCCTTTTGTGACCATCTTCCATTCTGCTTTATGGCGAGTGGGACAGGCAAAGGGTTCTGAGCTGGGGAGGGAACTTCAAGGAGGCCTGTAGCCTCTTGGCTGCCGGCACCCCTCGTCTGACTCAGCACACTTTCTGTAGCCTGCCAGGACCAGGCCTTCTGGGTAGACTACCAGGGATTCCTGGGACAGTCCATTCCTGCCTCAGGTGGAAATCCTCCCCTTCATAAGCCAGAGCAATAAGGATCACTACATTCTGTGTTTATAGTATACAGAGCCCTTTTACAGCTGCTGTCTCCTTGGACCCTCACCCTCACTCTGAAAGATGGGACAGGAGACATCTCCCACTTTAAACAGTTGCCATCGAGTTGAATATGACTTAGAGCCACCCCCGACACGTGCAAAGTAGAACTGCTTCATAGGGTTTTCAAGGTTATGTGACCTTTGGTAGTAGATTGCCAGGCCTTTCTTCCAAGGTGCCTCTGGGTGGGTTTGGACCGCTAACCTTTCGGCTAGTAGTGGAGCTATTAACCATTTGTGCTACCCAGGGACTCCTACCCCACACTTTACCCATGAGGAAATTGCAGAATGGAAAGTTAAGTGACTTGCCCCAGTCCACCCAACTAATAATACGAGGCTGAATGAGGAGTCAAAGTCTGGCCATCCTGCTTGACTCATTGCTGGGTCTTCTAGCACATGAAGAGCATCAGGTGTGAAGTTGTGGTTCTGGTATGTGTGCTGGAACTGAGGTGACTTCATGCTTGCTTCCCTGGTGTTTCTGAAGTAGCAGTGGTAAGCACCTGCTAGAACTCAGAACGGAGAATGTTGTGCTGGATGGCGGAGTGCTGTCGTGATGTGGGCTGATGGATGTGATAAGAAGAAGAAAGGGATGCAGTCACTTCACCAGTACTGTCACAGCTATTGCTTTGTTTAAATTAATTAGCACTGTGGCTTCCACTTCTAAGGAAATGCCTGTTCATTCATGTCTTTCCTCGTTCAGCTGACATTTATTAGGCCACGAGTTAGGTACTGATCTAGGTTTTCAAGGACCTTGCAGTCTACTGGGGAGACCTACAAATAGAAGGTTACAATAAAATGTGATAATTGCTATGCTAAGGTTCAGGACAAACAGAGGAGAAGCAGTCTTTAAAAATCTCTCTGAGAAATTTAGGGAAGGCTTCATCAAACAGGCTTCAGCTCGTGTGAGCTGAGGCATGAAGGACAGTTAGGCTTTTGCCCTAGAGTTCAATTTTAAGTTGGGCAGGAGTAGGGGATGTTCAGGGAGAGAGGGGTGAGAATGTTTTGAGACATGTGGAATTTGGTAAATGAGAGTATGTGTGTTTCAGAATTTACAAGTAAGTCCATATAGTTAGACTGTTAAACAAAAACTTTAGCATGAAGGGCATGGGGAGAGTTGAGAGGGAAGGGAAACGGGGGAGGTGGGGCTAATGGAGCAGGTGGGGTCAGATGGTTGAAGGGCCTGGTAAAACAAAATAAACAAAAAATGGTCAACTCAGTTCTGACTCATGGAGACCCTATGCGTGGAGAGTAGAAGTAGAACTGCACTCTATAGAGTTTTCAATGGCTATGATCTTTCATAAGTAGATTGCCAGGCCTTTCTTCCAAGGCACCTGTGGGTAGATTTGAACCGCCAATCTTTTGGTTTCTAGCCATGTGCTTCACTGTTTACATCACATAGGGACTCAGAAGGGCCTGGTACCCAATGGATATTGTCCTGCTGGTGCGGTATGCGATGATGTTGTTTGGTCACGGGTCTCCAAGGTTGAAAGTGAGCCCGTTACCTATTTTTTCTCAGCTCCTCTCCAACCTCCAGCCTCTTCTGTTGACTATCAAAATTGCACCATGTGAAATTCATAAAGAAATTCACAAATGTTCTTACAGATAACACTGAGAGACCCTGGTGCCAGTGTAGGGCCGCAGCAGGCAAGCATGGTGGTAGATAATGTTGGGAATTAAAGAAGCAGAGTAATCTCTGCTATTAGAGACTGAGTTTCTGGAGGGCAGGGACCAGGCATTTATAGTAAAGCCTTTGTTGTGGACCCGCAGATCTTCAGTAGAGTGAGCATTCAGGGCAGAGGAAGTTTCTAGGGAGCTAGGAGGTATGATGGAGGGAAAGGTCATAGACTCTGGATTTGATTACATGGTGTTTCAATTCTGCCTTCACTAAATACTAGCTGGGCAAGTTGTTTTTCATTTCTTTAAGCCGCGGTTCTCTTATCTGTCATATGATGTTGATGTCCCTGTGTAGTGCAAATTGTTTATACTCGACTACTAGCCTAAAGGTTGACAGTTCAAACCCACCCAGCCGCACTGCAGAAGAAAGCCCTGACAGTCGGATTCCCTAAGGATTATGGCCAAGAAAACCCTATGGAGCAGTTCTACTCTGCAACACACGGGGTCGCCATGAGTCAGAATCGACTTGATGGCAATGGGTTTGGTTTAATGTGACGTTTCAGGGTTACTGTGAGGATTAAATTTGGTAAGATACACAGAGTACAGAGCATGTGCCTGGCACCTAAGTGTTAAGTCCCTTCCTTTCTGAAAACCTTTTCCACTCTTTTGAAAAACTTACCCTTTAAAGCAAAAGCAATTTTAACTTTTAACAATTTTGGTGAAAAGTATCTCTTTAGACTAACAAGGTACAGTTGTCCAGTGACAAGGGCCAGAAGGCAGAAGGGGGCAAGGAAGCTGGTGATAGGGAACCCAAGGTTGAGTAAGGATATTGTTGATGTGTTGTGAGATTGTTAACCATTGTCAGAGGGCAACATTTGTAGTAACTGTTAAATGAGAGACTATTTTGTTCTGTAAGCCTTCATGTTAAGTGAGAATAACAGCACAGTTGGAAGAGCATAGTCAATGTCACTGAACTGTGCCTGTGGAAATTTTTGAAATGGT